>NC_051273.1:24173303-24338303 GCF_015220745.1 Sebastes umbrosus | reverse complement strand
CTCGGGCACTGTTTCGTTTAAGCTGAATCAGCGACTCTCTCACCGACGAGCTCCACCGCCGATTCAACATGCTGTATAGGCCGAAAAACCTCAGACACAGGCAGACTAGAGCCGACGGTGCGGGACACATCGCAAAAACTAGACCGACAGACGCTCACCGACGGGCCCAAACTGTCAGACGGCTAAACCTAATTCTAATTTGAACCTTAAAACCAAGACTAAACCCTCAAACTGGCCTTTGAAGGTCTCCGACGGTGAAGACCTTTTCAAAGATGTCCTCACTCTGATGGTCTAAAATTCAGGTTGGTCCTCATAAAGATAGCTGGACAAGTACACCCACACACACACACACACACACACACAGTCCTAATGACCCACAGACAAGTGGGTGTTCATTCAGGCCGTAATGATTCTCTGTGGTCTGTCTGTGCATCTCGGGACACTAAGCGACCATCATCTAGTGGGTGAACATGGCGACAGCGGCAGTGTAATGTGTCTGCGGAGGGGAGAGATCTGTACTAACACACTGTAGATACTAACTTTATTATCTTAACAAGAAAATTAATGGTGATCTAATGGAGTAGCTATGGCAGCAGAGCAGAGCAGAGGAGAGAGACGGTTGCTTGAAGGTTGTGACTGGGAAAAGGGCAGAGTAGTTGGAAACATAAGGTTGGAGAATGAGTAATCCTCCCTTAACAAGAACCAATAATGTTGCCTTGATTAAAGCACTTGAGCCTCAGTTAGTATCGCGGCCAGCGGCTGAAAAAGGAGGTTTCTCCGCGCAGCTCCTAAGTGTTTAGATAAAGACATGCACGCTCAGCAAAAAAACCCTCCCTCACATTTAAAAATAAAGTAAGAAAATGAGGACAAAAGCACCAGAACCAGACTTCTATTTCTGTCTCTGATTTAATTTCAGGCCTGCTGAGACTCTGCCGGGTTTCTGTGGCCAGAAGTCGAGTAGCAGCAGACTTCTTCCTGAAGCCCTGAAGAGCCACAGCTGTCCTACACTGCACCTGGTCTGAAGGAGGACGGTGGTGGAGGGGACACCGTCCATCATCCGTCCAATCAAAACATTTCACCACACTGCACTCAGGACAGTGAACAGATCCTCTGGTGCATTTTATGACCTTTAAGGGTTAAATATGTGTTTTTTTAGTGAATTAAAGTGACTGATTTTGTATCACTTTGTGCCTGTTAATAAATGTGTATTGCTTGTGTGATCCAGAAGATGGCACTCTTTACTCTATGAAAGAGAAAGACTGTGTTTGTGTGTGTGTGTTTAGTGGGCTTCACCTGGAGGACAGTAAGTGACACAGCATTGACAGACATTAATTCAACTAAACCTGCAGTAGGCAGAATATCTTTGGCATCATTGGGCAAAAAATCCATAATAACCTTTCAGCATATTGTAATTCAAGTGTTCTGAGAGAAAACTAGACTCCTGCTCCTCCTCATGGCTCTGATTTCAGGCTTTAGAAAAATCTAGCCCATGACGGGAGACTTTGACCAATCACAGGTCATTTCATTGAGAGAGCGAGCGTTCCTATTGGCTGTGCTACGGTCATGTGACCAGAACTTGGCGTTCCTTCCCCAGATTTCACAATGGCAGCCGCATCACAAACTTTCCCATTTTACAGCTAAACCGTGCACTACAAAATGAATCTGAAAACATTTGGGGAGAGAAATAGGCATTAATGTAACATAATATTGATTCATATTTGATCAGCGCTGCCTAGCCTGACCGTTTGGTCGGAGTTCACGAGTGATTGACAGTCGGCTCTCATAGACGGCAGATGGACAGCAGACCTCAGATCAGCTCTTACTGCTTGTTTTCCTCCGGTAGGTGAAATCTTGCAGATGCCATTAGGAGCACCGGAGGACACAGGGGCACATCATTTTTTTCAGGTTACCTGTTTCATGAACTACTGTCAGGATATAGCGACCGTTTTATAAAAATAACTTTTTTAAATCATATTTGCTCTAATCTGCCTACTTCTGCTTTAAATAAAAATAACAAAACCGCAGTGTGGAAATACTCTGTTACCAGTAAAAGTCCTGCATTCAAACTTTTACGTTAAAGGGACTATTTGTAACTTTGTACGCGCATAAATGTAGCGGGTCGTCACACATGCATGCTCACATATGCACGTTCGCGTGTAGCCGCTGTACCCTCCTCCTCTGCCTGCTCGCCTTCACTCAGACAGCTCAGCTCACTCCACCTCTAGACGTGAACGCGCGTTCACTACACACTGCAGAAGAGTTAGTTTAGCTCTGAGAATATCTAGTGAATGTACAGTGGACGTTTGTGCAGAAATAACTGCTGCAGCTCCTCCAGACCAACAGAGGTTTCCCGTGTCTTGTGAAGTGACAGAGCTTTACGTTGTCTTCTCGTTACCGACCGGGTGCCGGTGTCTCCTCTGCTCTCTCCGGCTGCGGGCGGAGAGAGCAGAGGAGACTCGCTGCAGAGCCCCGCTGCCTCAGCCTGCACTTAGGCAGGAAAAGCCAACACTAGGATCAGATCTAAATCACGTTCATGGAGAGTCCTTCGTCTGGTCAGCTAACATTACTGCCAAGCAGCTGAAATATAGAGTGATATTGTGCTTTTAGCTGACGTGTGTCGCCTCACTGTTTTGAGCGATGCTCGTTCAGGTATATTTAGAGCGAGCAAGCGCGAGTCCGAGGCTGACTTTCGTTGATTTCACGGCCACAGGTGTCGCTGTTAAGAAACATTTCTGAAAGTTACAAATAGTCCCTTTAAAGTACAAAAAAAATAGCATCAAAATAGACTTAAAGTACAAAAAGTAAAAGTCTCATCAAGCAGAATGTCCCATTTCAGATATTTCAGATAATGTAGGTTATGTTATTAAATTATTAATGTGGTCATCACTTTTTATGTTGCAGCTGGTATAGGAGCCCATTTTTATCTATGCACATACATATATACAGTATATACTGTATATATATACTGTATATATATAGATATATATATACAGTATATACTGTATATATACTGTATATATATATACATACATATTTATATATATACATACATATATACATACATACATATATATATACACACACACATATATACATATATACATATATATATATACATATATATATATATATATATATATATATATAAATGTAGTGCAGTAAAAAGTACAATATTACCTCTGAGATGTAGTAGAAAGTATCAGAACATGGAAATACTCAAGTAAAGTACAAGTACCTCAAAATTGTAGTACAGTACTTGAGTAAATGTACTTAGTTACTCTCCACTACTGAGTACACACCGTTAATAAAGCCTCACCAGATGAACTTGGAGAGAGAGAGAGTCTGACTGACATGTGATGATGCTGATCACCTGCTGGTTCAGATGAAACATGAAACATGACTCCTTCAGTCTGAGAGGTGTTTTTACCGGAGATCATCCGATACTAACACGGTGGCGTGAGCCGCAGTCTCCGCCTTCATCACAACAATCAATTGTTCCTCCAAAATCTAAAGATAGATGATTGGAGACGTGATGTGACCGTCAGAGCGCGCAGCTGTCAGAGGAAACCAGAACATCTGGAGAACTAAAGAACTCAAGACTGGGAGAATAAAAACTCTCCTCTGTGGATTTGTGTAATTTAATATTTAAATCCTGATTTAATTTGCAGAATGCGTCGCACCTCAGCTTGGGTCTGCTGGCTGCTGTGTTTGTGTTTGTGCGCATCTTGGGCTGCGAGCGCGCAGGACGACCCAGAGGAGGACCAGATGATCCAGGATCTGATCCACCAGGACGAGACTCAACCTGAACCAGGACCAGGACCAGAGCCTGCCGCAGAGTTCCCCAAGTGCAATAAGGTAAGAATCACTGAGGCACTGAAGCGCATCTTCCTGCAACAGTCTGAGGTTTTATCCCTGACAAGTTTTCATTATCTCATTATCATGCAAAAATATTTGTATATATAAAATTACATAACTAATATACTCATGTGTCCTGTACGTGCATTGGGTCAGAACACCTGTACTCTTAAAGGGACTGTTTGTAAGAATCAGAAATGACACCTGTGGCCGTTAAGTCAATGAAAGTCAGCATCCTGTTGCTGGCGCTTGTGCACGCTCTAAATAGACATGAACGAGCATTGCTCAAAACAGTGAGGCGACACACCTCAGCTAAAACCACAATATCACTCTATATTTCAGCTGCTTAGCAGTAATGTTAACTGACCAGGCGAAGGTCTCTCCATGAATCACTGCTGATCCTAGTGTTGGTTTTGAAAAGAAACATTATCGCTTCCCGACCGCAGCTGGAGGGAGACATCGGCACCCGGTTGGAGACGATAACGTTTCTCGCCGCGGAGCCCCGTCACTTCACAAGACACGGGAAATAAAATAAAACCTCTGTTGGTCTGGAGGAGCTGCAGCATTTATTTCTGCTCAAACATCCACTGTACATTCACTAGATATTCTCAGAGCTAAACTAACTCTTCTGCAGTGTGGAGTGTGCGCGCATGCACGTGAGGTGGCGCGAGAACGCGCGTGTTGTGTGAGTGAAGACAAGCAGACAGAGGAGCGGTCTGAACAGCGTAGCCACACGCAAACGCGCATGGGACACCGACCCGGTAGATTTGTATGTGTAAGTCCCTTTAATGTTGCAGCTGGTAAAGGTGAAGCTCATTTTAATAACTTTATAGACTGCTGGGTAATTTAATCTATAATAATACATTATCATTTATTCGTTGATTATATTTTGTATTAATAATCTGAATCTGTAAAGTAACTGAAGTTATTAAATCAATGTAGTGGAGTAAAAAGTACAATATGTCCCTCTGAGATGTAGTGGAGTAGAAGTAGAAAGTATCAGAACATGGAAATATTCACGTAAAGTACAAGTACCTCAAAATTGTACTTAAGTACAGTTCTTGAGTAAATGTCCTTAGTTACTTTCCACCACTGAGTACATGTTATACTGTTGTGTTTTTCAAAGCATTCTTTACTGCTCCTGTTGGAATAAAATAATTGTTGATTATTTCACTGAAAAGTAGTAATGTGTTTTTGATACCTTCACTTTTTTGCATCAAATCATACCGGGATGTTTGATGAAATCGATTGGATGTGGCGCAGCCCTACCTAGAAACATTTCCACCAGCCGCCACTGCTTCTCATTATTATGCCAAAAATATATATAAATAAAATCATATAAATAACATACTCATGTGTCCTGTACGTGCATTGAGACAGAGCACCTGTACTCTTAATGTTCTGTGCTCTGTGCTCCAGGCAGCGTGGCGCATGCCCGGTCAGTACCTGGTCATGCTGCGTCACGGGACGCACGACTCTCAGGTGCAGAGGACCATCAGGAGGCTGAGAGCCAGAGCAGCCAGGAGGGGCTACCTGCTGGAGGTCCTGCAGACCTACTCTGGAGCTCTGCACGGCTTCCTGGTCAAGATGAGCAGCGACGTCCTTCACCTGGTAATTTATTCACCTGTCTGCATGCTGATGCTGCTATATGGTGGTGCTGGTCAATAAAGGTGTGGGTCTAACTTCAATGTGAGGACACAACTATCGGAAAAAAAAAACCTATTGGAAGTTATATAGTTTTACCTCTTTGAATCACAGTTTATCTGTTCAAAATGCACCTTAAAGGGAGATTCGTCAAGTATTTAATACTCTTATCAACATGGGAGTGGGCAAATATGTTGCTTTATGCAAATGTATGTATATATTTTTATTGGAAATCAATTAACACAAAACAATGACAGATATTTTCCAGAAACCCTCACAGGTACTGCATTTAGCACAAAACAATATGCTCAAATCATAACATGGCAAACTGCAGCCCAACAGGCAACAACAGCTGTCAGTGTGTCAGTGTGCTGACTTGACTATGACTTGCCCCAAACTGCATGTGATTATCATAAAGTGGGCATGTCTGTAAAGGGGAGACTCGTGGGTACCCATAGAACCCATTTACATTCACATATCTGGAGGTCAGAGGTCAAGGGACCGCTTTGAAAATGGCCATGCCAGTTTTTACTTACAAAAATTTAGCGTAAGTTTGGAGCGTTATTTAACCTCCTTTGTGACAAGCTAGTATGAGATGGTTGGTACCGATGGATTCTTTAGTGTTTCTAAAATACGATTGTGTTCCTGCCAGGCGGTGAAGCTTCCTCTGGTCCAGTACATAGAGGAGGACTCGTCCGTCTTTGCTCAGAGCGCTCCCTGGAACCTCCAGAGGTTACTGCAGCCTCATGGCGGCACCTCTGAAAACGGAACATACCGGCCACCCAGTGAGTTTGCCTCCAAGTCTTTCTTTTAAACACACACACGTCCTGAAGTCATCACATCTCAAATCCACACACCTTCTGTCCTCTGCAGACGACGGAGGGATGGCGGAGGTGTATCTGATGGACGGCAGCGTTCAGAGTTCTCACAGAGAGATCGAAGGACGAGTGCTCATCACTGACTTCAACGACGTCCCCGAGGAGGACGGAGTCAGAGTTCACCGACAGGTCACGCTCACAGAGGGAATAATGTGCATGTTTGTCACTGCAGCTCAATAATAAAAAGCTCACTCGTTTCACCCGTATGTCCAACCCTCTCTTCTCTACAGGCCAGCCAGTGTGACAGTCACGGCACGCACATGGCGGGGGTTGTGAGCGGGTCGGACTCTGGCGTTGCTCGAGGTGCCGGTGTTAACCTGGTCCGTGTGCTCAACTGCCAGGGGAAAGGGACCGTGTCAGGAGCTCTGGCGGGTAGGACTCCCATGGAGATTATAGGTTTGAATCCAATGCAGGTTTAAGACACTTCAGCATTGGATTCACTTTTCAGACCCTGAGAAACACATTTGCAAAGGGAAAGGGAGGGCCACTACTTTACATAGATACATAATCTTTTCTGAACATCCCCCTCCTGTCCCGCTCAGGTATGGAGTATATCCGAGCAACTTTGCTGTACCGCCCGGCGGATGCTGTGGTTGTTTTGCTGCCATTCGTCGGCGGTTTCAGCCGTTCATTAAACGCAGCTTGTCGGGACATGGTGGCTAACGGAGCGGTGGTCATCGCTGCTGCGGGGAACTACAGAGACGACGCCTGCCTCTACTCGCCTGCTTCAGAGCCTGAGGTTACGTTAACATTTTCGCCTCGTTTCCACATAGTTCTGTGTACGTATGCGAGTCAACTGGAAGTTCATTCACTTCTATGGGAACCTCCCTGATCTCCGAAGTGTTTACGAAAATCTCCTCCTTCCGTTTTTGGTTTTTTTTTAAGACCGTAATTGGCCTAAAATTTAACTCATGCGGCAGATTACGGACGGACTGTATGCACTGTTATGCTATCTTCCTGTGGAATTAGCAAATTAATAAACTGATTTATAATTTGTTTTCCTAAGTGAAAAGTTTGACGGCACATTTAGCAGTTTTGTGAAATATGTATGCAAGACGTATGAACCACTACTATGTTACACAGCTACCAATGTTAGCTAAATACAGACACTAAACAACTGTGGAAACAAGCGTTACTCCAAAGAGCCTGATGGATGCGTTTACACACAACCCTTATCTTGACTTCCTGTGTGCATGTGCAGGTCATCACAGTAGGGGCTGTTAACTCAGTGGACCAGCTGATGTCACAGGGAGCGGGTGGCACCAACTTCGGCCGCTGCGTTGATCTGTTCGCGCCCGGCGATGACATCGTTAGTGCCAGCAGTGACTGCAGCACCTGTTTCACCTCCCGCAGTGGAACCTCCCAGGCTGCTGCACATGCTGCTGGTATGCACACACACAGAGGAAAATAATAAATAATCTGTGTGCAGCTGCTGCATAAGTGCTTTGTATTTTTGGTTTGTGCACCTGCAGGTTTAGCAGCAGTGATCCTGTCGTCCAATCAGAACGCGTCGCCGGTGCAGGTCCTGCAGATGATGCTGCGTTATTCCATCAGCAACACGATCAACTTCCTCTCTCTATCCGACGCACATCGTCTCATCACTCCAAACCTGGTGGCGGCCATGCCTCCTGCAAACAGCACAAGTTAGTGACACACAACACTTTTTATTTTACTCAAACAGCATCAGGTTCAGGTTACTTTATTTGTACCCATACAGTAGGTACATTTGGTTTGCAGTAAAAAGACAAGGTATCCATCGTGACACACATTTTACAGAAACAGACGATAGAAAAAACATGATAAAAAATGCTCAAGGCTCCAGTGATCACTAAAACCACTAAAATACAATGAATAAATATGAATAAATGAATAAATCAAATGAGCAAGCTTTGCTTCGATAGCTTCTGTACAGTGTTGCTACAACTTGTTCATCTGAGTGACGGCTGCTAGAACAAAGCTGTCTTTATACCACTTTGTTCTACACCTTCCGTGGGACACTAAACCTCCGTCCAGAAGGAAGAAGCTGAAATTCACTGTGCAAAGGGTTGAAGTCATTATTTAAAATGGAGTCAGTTATCCGCTGTACCTGTCTGGTGTACAGGGTGCCTCCTACTAGACCATTTCACAATCTGATCCAGACAATTTCTGTTCTTTAAAGAAAAGTTTCCGAACCATGACACCAAACTAAAAAGCCAAGATTGATTCAATAAAAGCACAATAAAATAAGGTGAAAATAGGCCAGTTTCCTCAAGCAAAATAGACTCTGGTTCCTCTTTTTGCACACTGCTTCACAGTTAGCTTCAAAGCTGAGCTTTGAGTCAACAATTGTCCCAAGATGTAGTTATATATAATATATATATACTGTATATAAGATATAAGTTTGCACACAAACAAGAAAAGAAACAAGATATTTATAAGTTTGCACACAAATCAGCGAGTAGTTCACAGTGTCTTCCTGTCTGGGTGTGCAGACGAGGAGCTTCTGTGTCGGTCAGTGTGGTCAGAGAGGTCAGGGGTCACGAGGACTGACAAGGCTGTCAGTCGCTGTCGTCAGGGGGAGGAGATGATGAGCTGCAGAGGCTACGCTCCTAACGGCATCCACGTGGGAGAAACCATCACAGTGAGTTCATTAACTCTCATTGTCACTAATAAACACTTTGATCTACTGGTCATAAAACCCTTCGCTCTGTGTTTACAGGTGAGCAGCGGGCAAATGGAGTGTGTTGCCTACAACGCTGCGGGGGGTAAAGGTGTGAACGCTGTGGCGCGTTGCTGCGTGATGGGAGGTCTGCAGTGCCGAGTCCATGCTAGTCCTGAACCAGGACGAGATGCAGAGTGTGTCGACCCGAAGCACCACCTCACCGGTACGTCACAGCTACAATCTGCTGCTCTGGTCTGTGGACTTTTAAAAGGGAACGTATGTATGTTATAATTGTTTTTATTAGTTTTTTATTGCCAATGTGTGATCAGGTTGAAATCTAACCTGAAAAATGAGGCCTTCCACAACTTTCTGGGTTTCCTCTATCAGCCTGTAGACGGCTTTTAATGTGAAGAAAGAGGGACGTTTTTTTCCGGGAAAAATTCAACGGATGTAACGTCATTTACGCTTTGCGATCGCCTTTACTCTCTTCAGCTCCGCTACAGAGCTAACAGTGTGCTCGTCACATACGGACGCACTGTTGCAGTTTTAAACAATGTTGTGAATTCAAACAAAACTGCCTGGTTAGGTTTAGGAAAAGATCACAGTTTGGGTTAAAATAAGGACGCTTGTTACGTAAATTAAGTTACGTACGTAAGTTAAGAAGTCATAATAAATAAATCCATGGTTTACTGTAATTTCACATCCACCCTGTCCTCCTTCATACGTGGACTTTCTGACTCATTTTTACTACGTCACCTGACTTCCAGAGCATTTGCTCTGAGCGTCTAATGTTGCCGTGGCGTGAAAATGACAATACAAAAAGCAAAAAATGCATAGTGATAACACGCAAAATGACTTAACAAATTAGTGTGTTATGCCTACGCCATTTGGTGATACCAAGCTGGTCATTTTTACACCTTTAGACAGAGCCAGGCTAGCAGTTTACCCCCGTTACCAGTCTTTATGCTAAGCTAAGCTTACTGTCTCCAGCTTCACATTTAATGGAGAGATATGAGAGCGGTATCGACCTTCTCGTCTAATTCTCAGCAAGAAATCAAATAAACGTATTGATAAAAATCTATTCTGTTGACATGTTGAAGTCAGTCTAACGTGTACCTCAAGAGCTGTGCTGTATATAAACGACCCTTTAAAGCAGAACGAGCTCCCGATGTTGCATTTAGAACACCTTGGTCAATTATGCCAGTTACCATGGCAATCACCCTGAAAGCTAAACGCGCTCCCTGCCAACATAAATACCAGCTACAGTACGTGAGCAGTATAATGTGCAGGGTTGTCAAAAGTTGTTGTGGTTTGTTGCTTTACATTATGTTCCTCATTCATCGGCTTCATGTTGATCCCTGCTCGTCTGAGAATCACTCGACTTCCTTCAGCTGAACAGGGAGGAAACTGTGGGTGCTGAATAATAATCTGATGTATTATTATTACATTACTTGTTTCTATATGTATATATGTATTATTTTTAGGTGGATGAATGCAAGGTGACACTGAATTAATGGACGATACCTTTAAAGCCTGTCTGAGCTCATTAAAGCGTGAAGCTCTCGTGTCTCTCCAGGTTGCACTTCCTGGTCGACCACGGATGAGACGTCGTCTGACTCGCGTCCACATCATCATGGGAGGCGTTGTGTTGTGAAACACGGGGTGATATCTCATGCCGTGTGCTGCCATGCTCCGTCTCTGGAGTGCCGCCTGTTGGAAAACATATCAGCTGATAAAGATCAGGTGAATATTTTATATGTTTCATATGTTTTTATTGGAAGCATTTGTGACAGAAAAGAATCATTATCATTCAGGATAAACCTAACTCTCTCCAAGTGTAATATGTCAGTTATTTCTGTGATTTATGGAGTACAAAACCTGACAAAATAAATGAATAAATAAATAAATAAATAAATAAATATGCCATTAAAAGCAAAAACGATATTAAAAATAAATGTAGTCATTAATTGATAAAATGTGACATAAATTGATATTTCTGTTTTAATTTGCTTTTTCATTTATTCACCTTTGTATTAGTTTCCTTATTTATTTACACTTCCAATGCTTATAATACTAATGCTTAAACACATAAATTCATACATTTTTAAAAATAAACATAGAATAAAAAAATAAAAAAAATGAATGAATAAATGCAACAAAAATAAATAAATAAAAATAAATGCAAAAATAAATACATAAATAAAATAAAATGCAAAAATTAATGAATACATTTAAAAATTCATAAAAATAAATACATAAATAAATAAAAGTGGAAATTAAACAAAAGAGTAAATAAATAAGGGAATTAATACAAAGCTAAAAAAAGAAAAAAAGAAGCTAGTTAAAACAGAAATATCAATTTATGACACATTTTATCAATTAATGAATGACTAAATTTATTTTTCATATTATTTTTGCTACTTTATTTATCAAGTCATTTATTTATTTATTAATTAATTATTTTTTTATTTCAGCAGGTTCCTTCCTCTATAGCTATGAGCCCTATAAGTGTTGTTGAGAAGCAGTCAATTTACTAAATACATCCAATATTCTGAGTATAATCCGTTTTGAATTTGGCTTCGGTGGGTTTTTCAGTATATTGGAGAAGATGCTGAATATTTCGGTCTGAAGGTTTTCTATTTTGGGGCAAAACTGTGGGTTAAAATGGCTTCTTAGAACTGACATTTGTCTCAGAGAAGGGAAACATTTTATTTAGTTTAGATTTTAAATAGTAGGCCTATAACCTGTGCAGCACTGTAAACTGTATGAGGCAATAAGCTTTGGTCCCATATATGAGTTGAGATTTGTTGACCAGCTCATCAGAACATTGTAAACGTAGGACATCAACTTCTCAGGTTAATATTAAATGTCTATGATGTCACATGTTTACCTGTTGCTGCTGTTGTGTTGCAGGTGGAGGTGTCCTGTCCGTCTGGCTGGACTCTGACAGACTGTAGCGCCGTCTCTCAGGGCGCTGCCATCCGGGGGCCGGTTGCTAGGGGCAACAGCTGTCGTGTCCGCAGAGCCACAGGAGCCGACGGGGCCGCTGGCATCGCCGTCTGCTGTCGCATCAGATCTTCACCAGAGCAGCCCGCCACACCTCCTCACTGATCCAACTGATGTCCAACACCTGAAAACAGCTTATTATTATATTCCTGTCATCTTTAACTTTTATCAGTCAGTAACGCTGTTTGTGTGTGTGTTTCACTTTTAGGTCAAAATACGCTCCAGCACACACACGCACGCACGCACGCACGCACGCACGCACGCACGCACGCACGCACGCACGCACGCACGCACGCACGCACGCACGCACGCACGCACGCACGCACGCACGCACGCACGCACGCACGCACGCACGCACGCACGCACACACACACACACACACACACACACACACACACACACACACACACACACACACACACACACACATTATGTTATTAACCTAATGCCTCAGACTTGTTGCCTCATGTAGTAACATCTTGTTTGCCATTTTTAAACCGTTTACAGTTTGTAAAATGTAATATTTTTGTATCTTTTACAAAACAATATGATAAAAATGAGCTTTCACAAACATATACTGTACGTGTTAGAGAAAAACCCTAGATGTATAAAACATATTATAATAGTTTTGTAAGACTTTGGGCAGGTCTGTGTACTGTGTATGTATATATGACCTAATGAGGGAAAGTTTATATACACAGTTCATAACCAAAGGGGATCCAAATACTGCAATCAGCCTTTTTCACAGCAGACATTAAAGGTGTAATGTGTATTATCGAGTCACATGATCAGAAGAAATAGGGGGCAGCATGTCTCCTCTACTACTGGCTCCAATTTTTGTTTACATTTAAAAAAAAAAAAATCAATCAAAGATTTCGAGAATAAGTCATAATATTACGAGACAAAAAAGTTGTAATTTTATGAGAATAAAGTCATAAATTTATAAAGTAATAATTTTACATGTTATTTTCTTCTCGTTAAGTTATGACTTTATTCTCGTAAAGTTACGACTTTTTTTCTCGTAATATTAAGGCTTTATTCTGGAAATCTCAGATTTTTTGTCCCTCAATGTGGCCCTAATACTCCGTAGTACATCCGTTGCACATTGGCCCTCACTTCATTAGACTTATATTCTATATACTTAGACTATAAGCTGTTACCTTCATCACAATGCTCAAATGTTTTGCAGCTCCGGACAGATTTTTATATATTTTCTTTGCCTAAAATGTCTCTTTTGACAGTAAAGATTTCAGAGCCCTGCTATTGATAAATGGAAATCATCCTTCTTAGGAGGTGTGTTTCTGTTTTGGACAGGAATCTTTAACTGAATGGTACAGCATCAAGTTTGTCACTATACTTATTTTATATGTGTTAAAAATAAAAAATAAAAACATACGGTGTCCCATAGTGTAAGAGCAGTCTGATTGTCTTTTCCTAAATCCTTATGAGTTCTCCTTCACATCTTTCCTTGACCTTGTGAGATGTTATATCAAGGTCAAGGAAAAAGTGAGTAAGAAAACACATTAAAAATTAAAAATTTTTTACCCTGAAACTGAAGCAGCTCATTAATTTTATTACCTGTGATTTTCCTACTGTGTCTTGTCAGAATGTGTTTGTGGAAAAAAAGTCCCATGAAGAGACAGAAGGACAGTCAGCAGTTCAGTCAAATCACATCTGTAATATCCATCACAACTCACCACAGTTGTGACTGTAGGAGAGGAAGCAGGAAGCAGGAAGCAGCGGCTCTGTGGGTAATCAGCCTGATTAGCAGCTTGATTAATGAGACTGTTATCTTCAGCTCACTGTCAGTCTGGAACAGGAGGTGCATACAAAACAAACAGACTTCACTTTATGCTTGAATAAAACACATTTGTCTGTCCTGAGCATTCAACTGCATTTATGTGACAGTAAATTAAAGAAATGGAGTGAAAAACATGATATTATTTAAACCACACAGGACTGATTGATTTGTTTGATTGGCACAGGATATCCGTTATCATTACTGCTAAACTGATACGTGATATTATGAGATCACGTCTTGTCAGTGAATAGATTATTCTCAGCAAGAACATGTGTTGTCACACGATGCTGCGGTTATGAGTTAATTAATAAGTGGAGCTCACCTGATTTCTCTCAGTCCAACAGGCCTTTTTCACAGCAGACATGTTGACCTGTCATAGTAGGAAAAACCACAGGTGTTACTGATAACATTAATAAAGATGATTCTGTTCTATTCATAAGTGAGACAGACAGAAACTTTCCATCTAAAGTATCAAGAAGAGTCTAAGATAGGATATTTTTCCCAATTTAGTATTACAGAAGCATCCTAATTAATCATTAATTTATCTGCTTTTCCTACTTTGTCATGTCAAAAGACCTATTAACTGTCTGCGGGATCAAATATTATATTATATATTTTCTAAATACATATTGTAATTCAAGTGTTCTGAGAGAAAACTAGACCTCCGCACCTCCTCATGGCTCTGTTTTCAGGCTTTAAAACATCTAGCCCGTGACGGGAGACTTTGACCAATCACAGGTCATTTCAGAGAGAGAGAGTTCCTGTTGGCTGTGCTCCAGCTGGTGGGCGGTGCTTGGTATTTCCTCAACAGATCTCAACATGGCTGCTGGGTCACAAACTTTCTCATTTTACAGCTAAACCGTGCACTGCAAGATAATTCTGAAAACATTTGAGGAGAGAAATAGGCATTACAGTAACAGCATATTGATTCATATTTCGATCAGCGCTGCCTAGTTTGACCGTTTGATCGGAGTTTGCAAGTGATTGACAGCTGCTCAGAGACGAAAGGCTCCAGCTCGGCTCTGATTGGTTGTTTTCCTCCGGTTTGTGAAATCTTGCTGATGCCAGTAGGCTCGTTGGAGATGAGCCAGGCCGGCGCAGAATCAATCACCAAAGCGATCGCCGTGCAATCCATGCCGGTTAGATCTGTGTCCGACTTGCTCTGATTCGGGCAACGATAACCTCACGAGATCGAGGCAGCCGCAGTTGCTCTCCACCCACTGCAAGACCCAGGGGCATGATGGGAAATGCCTGGCTGTCAACTGATCAGAGAGCTGATTGGCTCCTAGTTTTGACAGCAAACACCACGTGTTGTAGAAAGTCCGAACTTTCTGTGTAATTGTAATATTTGACGTAAGATTGTAGGCTATTAGTTGTGCAATGAAGGTTTCATCTGTTCACAAAAATATCTTGTGTGGTTGATAATAATAATAATAAAGGTTATTTACACCGATCAGCCATAACATTAGGTCAGCTATGGGCACCCTGACCGGTCTGCGGCTACGCAGCCCCATACGCAACAAACTGCGATGCACTGTGTGTTCTGACACCTTTCTATCGGAACCAGCATTAACTTTTTCAGCAGTTTGAGCTCCAGTAGCTCTTCTATTGGATCGGACAACACGGGCCAGCCTTCGCTCCCCACGTGCATCAATGAGCCTCGGGTCTGACCCTGTCGCCGGTTTTCCTTCCTTGGACCACTTTTGGTAGGTCATGACCACTGCAGACCGGGAACATCCCACAAGAGCTGCAGTTCTGGAGATGCTCTGACCCAGTCGACTAGCCAGCACTATTTGGCCCTCGTCAAAGTCGCTCACATCCTCACGCTGGCCCATTTTTTCTGCTTCCAACACAAACCTCAAAATGTTCACTTGCTGTCTAATATATCCCCCCCACTGCCAGGTGCCATGGTAACGAGATGATCAATGTTATTCACTTCACCTGTCAGTGGTCATAATGTTGTGGCTGATCAGTGTATATTAACTTTACAAAGTGCTTTACAAGTCGGACATAAAAATAATAAAGAATATAATTCAATGCCAGATACACGTACATTTCCACATAGATTTACAAACAAATATAAACAGATGACTGAAGCTATTTGTCTCCACCTCCTGCTGCTGCCGTCTGATCTCGTCTACTTTCCAGGCCAGACGCAGTTCATCTCGTACAACCCTATTAGGAGCACCAGAGGCACATGATGTTTTCCAGATTTACCTGTCTCATGCACTACTGTCAAGGCCTATGGAAAGGAGGCTGGGTCACGGATGGACGTGGGTCTTGGGGTATGGGTTATAACACATATGCAGTGTAACTGAAGCTGCGGTCGTGCGTTGCGATTGGCTCAATTTCTGCGAGTGCAGGCCAAATTTTACTGCGCATGTGTCATACCCTCAAGATATTACGCGTGACCCAGCCTCCTTTTCGTAGGCCTTGACTACTGTCAGAATACAGTGACCATTTCATAAAAATAACTTTTGTAAAACCATATTTGCTCCAATCTGCAGCTTTAAGAAGACATCCTGCAGAAATCAACATAAAAAATACGTTTTGTAAGGCGACATGTAAATATACATAAAAACAATGTTAACAAAAGGTTGTGCATTCCAGTTTATTTTATATCAAATTTCCCCTTAATCAAACTCTGATGTACAAATTAAAACGGAGTTGTTTTAACATGCGTTACAGAATCCTGCGATGGCAGAAGTGAATTTTCAAAATTGAATGACAGTAAAAACCCGTTCAGATGCCGACCCCGAACCCGACCCACGCACTTTACCCATCCCTCCCTGCAACCCAGGATTAAAACTCAAGATTGTTTCGACGTGTTTTTTTTTTTTCTTCTTTCTTTTCTTTTTAAAGTAGTAGTTGTGGTGATGATGTAGCGGTGGGGCGAACCGAGGAGAGACTCTTGGCTGACTCGTGTTGCCATGTATCACTTGGCACAGACTGCATGCAGCTCCGTCAGATAACCAGCCACAGAGACAGACGAGGTGTTTGTGACAGTGAGTGACCGATTTACACAGCAAACAACACATGGAGGGAGGAGGAGGGGAGGGGGGGGGGGGCTGTTTCTTTTTTTCCTCTGTCACACAAAAAAGACAAACTCCACCAACTTACTGCCACACATGCAAACGTGCCGCAGGAGCACGACGTGACATTCACATCTAGTGAGATGGAGAGGGAGAGACGGGTTTGGGTGATCGGGGCGCAAGTGTGTCGATGTCTTCCCTCTTCTTCTTCAGTGGATTGATCGCACCCCCCAACAGAAAACCGTGTTGCATGATGGGTTCTCACACTGTAAACATTGACCTGTTAAAGCTGATCTGCTAAGCTAGTTTAGGCTCATGTCTACAGAACATCTGAGTGAAAAGTGTGGCTTCCTTAAAAACTATCTAGCTTTAAATCAGTTATCTACAAAGTG
Organism: Sebastes umbrosus; assembly: GCF_015220745.1. Taxonomy (NCBI): domain Eukaryota; kingdom Metazoa; phylum Chordata; class Actinopteri; order Perciformes; family Sebastidae; genus Sebastes; species Sebastes umbrosus. The sequence goes on along the minus strand of NC_051273.1, from coordinate 24,321,054 downwards.
TCTCTGAAAAGAAGCAGCATTTTTTTTACCGTCACCAAAAACCCTGCCCTGTCCCCTAAACCCTGTTTTACTAGGGTTAAACGTACATCCCACCCACCCCCACCCTCCCACATACACACAGAATCAACAACCAACAGTTACATTCCTACAATCCTTTGTCACAACACACAGAGGACATTTTCCCTGTATTATTTTGGGTCTAATGGGGGGAGGGAGGATGAAGAGGGGGACGGGTGGAGCGGACCACCTCCTCGAGAGAGATGTGGTGATACAGTGTCGGAGGTGAGACGGGAGGTTAAGGCACTTCAAGTCTCCCGATGATTTTGAAGGTTAGGGATGATGGATTGTGGTGTTCAAACCGGAGCTACGTTTGGGTTCAGCTCCTCTGTGTGTGTTTCCAAAGGTAGACAAAAGCAAAAAAAGGCAAAGCAAAAAGAAAAGAACCTGATAAAGCAGAGGTAACAGTGAGGCGAGGAGGACCTGTTCTTTGTGTTTGTGTGAGCGAGAAGTGAATGTTTTTTTCACAAGTTCTATCATGGCGTGTGATTCTTTGTGTTGTAACCTTGGCACCTAAAAAATAAAACATGCTCCTGAGCTCCCCCCTCAGTCGGCACTGACGGCCCACCACAACTGATCCGTGCACTTCCAGATCAGCTTTTTTTTTCTTGCATAAGGCTTTGAGTCCCCCCCACAAAGAAAACTCCAATATTCAATCCATCCAGAGTCAAAGGAAAAATAAAACGCAGGCGATGAAGAGAATAAAAATCCAGCACAAGAGGCTGCCTGACAGCGAGAAGTGTAGAGCGCTGAGCGGCCTCGCCTCGCTGAGGACTTGTCCTGTTTACGGGACCAGGGCCCGCCCTGTACGATGAGGTCACAGGCAGCGTGGCTTTGCTATCAGGGGGCGTCCATGTGTCTGCATAAGTGGCACTGAAAATATAAGTTGTTAAAAAGCAAAAGAAGAAGAGGACACGATTGCGAGGAGGCTCTAGAGGAACCGCCGTACGTCACGATAAGACTGGGCCGGACTATAAAGTGCATACTTAAACCCCACCCCCTCCTCCCGAGTGCTCCTGTGTAGTGGAGGTGTTTCCTGTGACGAGTTCCTCTAGAGCGGGGCTGACGTGACCTCTCGCACATTTTGCATGGCTGTGGAGAAGAGCGCAGGAGACTTTAAAATATTATCTTACACTGGCAAATTACATCTATGGAACAAATCTTTACAATATGAATATGTCTATGTAGATACATTGGCAAATATGAGCAGAAAATTGTTAAAACACAACCCAAACCCATCCTCCACCTTGCTGTCATTCTGAGTGAATGAATGAATAAAAGGATAAACTGAAGTCATCCGCTGATTGAGGAAGGTTTTCTTTCTTTTTTTTTTTTTGTACTTCCCACCGTATTCTGCCCTTAATGATAATGCATCTCCATCATCGCCTCGGCTGCTCTGAAAGGAAGTAATTTACGATTTATTCATAGCTCCTCCGTTGCCGTGGTGACCAAGAGAATAAGTGTTCTGATTGGCTTGTTGTGGAGTCACTAAATGTCCTTCACCAATCAGAGGCAAAGTGCAGCCCTTTCACAACTTGGCTGCCCGGAGCTGTGCCACCTCTCCTCCTCCTCCTCCTCCTCCTCCTCTGGAGGGAGGGAGGGAGGGATCCTGCTGGTTGGAGGAGCTAGGGGTCTACGTCTTCTAGATCGCTCTTCGAATCGCCGAGCATCATGGGAGACTCCGACCCCTGGGAGAGAAAGAGAGACAATTAATACTAATATCAGGGATCGTACAGCTTTTTAAGAGTAAAATTCAAGCACTTTCAAGGTACCTAAACCAAAAAGGTCCAGACTCTCGGAGCGTTTATCACATCTAAGCTACTATTAGGAACATTTAACTAGTTATGAAACAGTCTCAATTTAATACTGATACCTCTATAAGACCTACATGAGTAAACGAGACCATCAATGAGAAGATTGGCTATTCCTATACAGTTAATCTTAATGCTCTTCATCGGTGCCACCGGGTCCGATTCCGGCGAAATCAGACGAAATCACGCAGGTTCACCAGAAACTCCTTAAGCTCAGACTCCAGCGCTGGAAACTGGCTAACAAAACAAAAACATATGATTGGTTGAGGCTTCACTGTGTCATTGGAGAGCTGAAAAAAGTTGAGACCAGCTCGTCTTTTATTTGTAGCGCGTCACGGTCGTCATGCAGCGGCAAGTGTCGGGCGTCAGTTTGTAACTTCAAGTCACCGGCATCCAATGACAATGAGTTGTAGGGATGTTGCGGTGTCGCCTGTAGTGTGAACACAGCATTAGACCCTAATGCAGTAAAATGAGGTTTTCTAAAGGGGGTCTGGTGCTCGGAGACACTACCGCTTTTGTCCACAGGGACCGCCCAAATCAACACAAAGTTCCTTGTAGTAGCTTTAACTTTGATTGTATGTTTTGATGCTTAAAAAAGCTCCGGTCCGCTCCGCCTCTGGTGTGAGACACCAGGAGACGACATAGAAATATGACAACGGGATAGATTTAATTTAAAATATTAAAATACTTTTGGTTTACATGAGTGATTGTGTCGATGAAACACCAGATTATTATGTTGAAAATCAGGCATTTTTTACGAGTATATTCAAATTCAAGCACATTCCTAAAACAAAAAGGTTCAAATGAAGCATTTTCCAAACTTTCAAGCCTTTGTATGAACCCTGTAATAATAATTATTAATATGAGGACTAAGAAAATGTGTTGTTTTTAGGAGGAGAAGGAACAGAGGGTGAAATATCTCTGTACTAAGTGGTGACAATGGGAGTATGACTTCCATGCAACGCACTGATTATCTGGATTATTGGTGCCAGTGCCAGAACCGGTCTGACAGTGTTGTGTTGTGTGGGCTTCCTCTATCAGACTCAGCGGGAGTCTCAGGAGAATGGAGCAGTTTAATAACAAGCGTGGGAGGTAACAAACTGCCTGAACAGCTTTTTGACAGAAGCTGGTGAGATGTTCCATTTTCGTCTCATTGTCTTCTCTCTCTCTGTTTGGCTGCGTGAACCGAGCGCGAGCTCGCTGTAATGTGATGAGTCATGTTAAGAAGCCCGCTGAGCTGACGGCTACCTGTCGGAGGCTGCGGTCGGCGTTTTCGTTTGCCGGGCTGCCGTCGGAGCCGTTGCTGCTGCCAGACTGCTCCTTCTCGTTTAACAGCGCCGTGGCGTAGGCCAAGGTGTCCTGCAGAGTTTAACACACACACAATGAAACAGAAGAGAGCCGAGTTGAGAGCAGAAGAGAAAAATAAACAAGTACAAGTGTGTGTGTGTGTGTTTGTGTAGTGGTGGTGGAGGAACTAGAGGGGGGTCATATCATGCTGATAAACAGTGTGTGTGTGTGTGTGTGTGTGTGTACCTGTGCAGAGATGGTACGCTGGAAGGTTTTGTTGGTGGAGGTCTCATTGGAGACGTTGCTCTGTGGAGTCCAGTAATGTTCAGTCATCTGAGGGAATAAGATGTAAAAATACAATGAGCATACAGGATCATTAAAAAGCATTTCATTACAGTGTATGACACAGGGTCGGGTGATTGGATGAATATATTGGCGATTGGCTGAGTATTATATATATATATATATATATATTGCCGGTTGTTTTTTTTTGCAGATTTTTGTAATTTAATTGGTCTGCCGCCGAAGAACAAGTAAGAGCTGTGACAGCAGGGAAATGGCAGGGGAAAATAGCGTGAAGTGCCGGCATATTCTCACATCTAACTCAGTGAATTAAAGGTTTACTTTGACCAAAACAGAGAACTGGTAATTGTTGGAACAGTGAAAAAACTAAAAAAGACGGTTTTGATCAATTTTATTCTCTTTCAATTTGAATGAAGTTTGTTTTAACCTGGGGACATACCAAGCCGACATCAAAGAACTAGCGGTGACAAAGGCCACCAGTTGAGTCGCCTCACGTCACATTTGTCTTGGCCAAAAAGCTCCACTTGAACACACCACAAAGACTACAGCCGACGGCCTGTTAGCACGTACGTTCTGCGCCTGCTTGAGAGGAAATAACTCTCCACACCAGCAGACGGCGGTAGTCTGTATTCGTCATTCAAAAAGGGAAACTGGAACGGCGGATATACAAGTCGTTGTTATGATAGGTACATGAAACAAAGCGCTTGTTGCAAAGCGTGGATAAGGGCAGTGATTTCCAACCAGGGGTACTTTTACCTGGGGTACCTCTGCAGTTGTTTGGGCGTACATGGAAATATTGTGGAGTAGGTCAACTAATTAAACTAACAAAAATCCACAAACTGAGTCAGCTATAACCTGAAGACTATGTGTTGCGACGAAGAAAAATGATTGTGTATATTTTGGCATATTTATCTGTAAGTGGATTGCTGTGTCGGGATGTGATATGTTGTGGTCATGTGTCTCCCGCTATGGACGTTGAACGACCGTCTCCATCTTGTTGAGGGGAGGATGGACTGATGGAACATCAGGGACCACGATGGAAATAAGTCCTGGACTTTGTCTTGTTATCCCTGACAATGTCTTATATGCTATCTACAGTCACTCTCCAAGTCAGAAAATGCCTAAAAAATAAAAATAATGAATCATATTTCTCTGATGTAATGTGTTGAGACAGTAATTTAGAAGCTTGCCTTTTTCTGCAGCCACTGTACAGCCCAGCTCCAGTGACCTGACAAGTCCTTGAAGTAATCCTTGGCCGGAGCACACCTGGTGGGAAAAATATGAGGAGGCTCAGAATTATGTCGCTCAGTTTGTCCGTCAAACAAATCACGAAAGTATCACCAACAATAAAGTACATCTAAGATAATACAACAATACTCCTGGACAACTGTTTACTCACTTCTGGGCTAATGTGACCAGGAACTTCACACACTGGTAGCAGCGTCTGCTGTCCACGTTGTTGCTCTGGTGCATCAAAGCTGAGAAGAAAAAGCACTCCGTTAGGTTTTTATACATTCAATAAATCCATTTAAAACACAAGAACTGACGATGTTGCCAAGTGGCACGCGTGATCAGCCGTAAAGAAGGTGGAGCACCGGACTCCAAACGTAAAGAAAACTTCAATAGTTCTGAAGTGGAGGTACTTCTGCAGGAAGTGAGCGCCAAATGATTATAATAATAATGATATTTAGTAGCGTTTATAGTGGATATAAAATAACACAAAAAAGTTGTATGCAATGATCAATTACTTATTATTGGATGCATTGGTTCCAAATTAACATAATTGTTGGGAACTGAAGTTTTAATGTAGAGATTTTTTTATTTAAAAAAAACATAATGCTTTGTAAAATAATGAAAATAATTATCAAAAAATACTATAAATGATACAAATATTATTGTAATTTAAATCCTATAATATTAAACAACTGTAAAAATGAAGAAAGCGCAATAAATCATTATTTTGCACAATTATCAGCACTCAAATCCTAAATAAGAAAACATTGGTGAATGACAGAATCTTTGTGAAAACTGTGCAAGTGAGGTTTAAGGAGTAATTTCTTCTTAAGAACGGTTTGTGAATGAGGCCCAATGTTGATAAGAAACATATTACATTCTAAATGAAGTGTCTGTGTTTTGTTGTACCAGCTGTGGGCATTAGAGCAAAACGACAACAACAGTACTAAGACATACCTAAAAGGCCTTTCTCCGACTCAAACGCATACTTGAGTCTCTGGGTTTGCAGAGGGTCTTCCATTACCTAAAAGAAAAATGAAAAGATTAAACTGATGTTAGCAAAGCTGATCATAAGAGCAATCCGATTTTTACAAAGTGATAGATCAACAGGCGAAGGGTCACTCACTAGAAGCTCCTGCAGCATCTGAAAAATGTTCTTCAGTTCATGAGGTGGAGCCGTCTCCAGCTGGGTCTATGAGACACACAAAGGATTCACAAGATTTAAAAACAAAGAATACTCATCGTCAGTTGTCTCTCTGAGGTTTTTAGGTTTGTTTTTTTTACCTTGAGCAGCTGCAGCACACCGAGGGAGAAGGGCTCGTTACAGAACGAAGTGTAGGTCACCATCTCTATCAGGAGGGACAGGGGACCCGACAACTCACGCATGGCAAACATCACCTGTGAATATCCACAAACATCAGTCAAAGAAGTTCTGAGCTTCACATTTGTTATGCAGTTTAGGTCATGACCCTATGATGGATTGTGTGATTATTTTATATCCCTGATTGACGATGAAAATCTTGTGATTTGTGGGATTGTCGGTCACCTCTAGAAGGTAAGGCTGGCCCTCTGGAGTGAAGAGTGAAGCCAGGATGTCGGCGTGGAGCGATAGAAGCTGGGTGGAGGACGGGACGCAACTCACACGCAGTTTGAACCCTCCTGGAGCTATGCGGGACAACAACAGGTGAGAGGGATCAGACTGAGAGCTGGATTGTTAAAAGACATCAACCCTGAACATCATAAAGATCTGATTCTGGTGTCTCACCCTGCGTCCGCTGGGGGTTGAGGTCAGAGTGTAGCGTGATGAGGGCCAGGGTGTTGTGAAGGTGAAGGAACTCCCGAGCCTGAGCTGGACTCCACCGCCGGTTCTGTGGAGACACACAGAGAAAAATCTGAATAAACTACACTCATGTTCAAAATGTCTTAAAAGCATTTAACAATTCAAAACTACATTTACATTTAAGGCATTTTGTAAATGCTTATTTTTCTAAGTGATGTACAAGGAGTGCAAAGGTAGAATGAAAAAACTCTTAAAGGGATGGTTTGGATGTTTTGAAGTGGGGTTGTATGAGGTACTTATCCATAGACAGTGTATTACCTACAGTAGATGGCGTTCGGTGCTCTTCAATGCCACCAGACTCCATTGACAAAAACAGTAATTTTACCTCACAGAACACGGGGGTTGCTGGTCCACCGCTGCCTCAATCGGTTAGTTTGTTTGTGTTATTGTATGACTTTGGTGATTTAAAGGATTAATTCGGATTCACCAAAGTCACACAATAACACAAACAAACGAACCGCTGGAAAAGATTCCAGCGGAGCTCCAAAGTTCACAGTCGGGAGTCGGCGAAGTCTCTCACGAAGAAGATTAACGATCTGATGAAACAACCAGAAAACCGCGATCTTCTGGGACTCGGCGCTCCGCTCCTAAACATTCCCCCCGGTCGAGTCTTGGAGTTCACAAAGGTCTTAAGTGATCTCCTCTACACACACATCCTACACGGACCAGAGATCATCCCCGAGCCGGTTTATGGGTTTTCTCCGGGGGCTCTGGTTTATCCCACATATAGTGAATAATTGGACTTATTCTATAGATAAAAAATTTCTTCAATGTGTCATTCAACTTGAAGGAAAAATTGACTTTTTCCTTCTGAATGAATGCGAGGGCTTGAGCTCTCAGCGCCACCGCAGTAGTCAGTGTTGTCTACTGTTGTGTTACGCACGGGTTCGATCTGGGTGATCCAGTTCTCCCACAATCAGTGCATAATAATGAACGTCTAATTAAATTAAATAAATAATATGAATTCATTTCTGCTCATGTCTCTCATCATTTGCTCTCATCAGGTGCTGATGTTGTACTTTTATTATGTTGTGCTTTTATTTTATAATGCAGTGAGGGCCCAAACGAGACCTTAGTGTGTGTGTGCACGTGTGTGTATGTAGTATGTATGTGTGTGTAGTGTGCACGTGTGTGCATGTTTGTATGTGTGTGTAGTGTGCATGTTTGTGTGTGTGTAGTGTGAGCGCGTGTGTGTGAGTAGTGCGCACGTGTGCACGTTTCTGTGTAGTGTGCATGTGTGTGTTCACGTGTGTGTGTGTGTGCGTGTGCAGTGTGCACGTGTGTGTGGGTGACATCACAGCAGTGGTGACATCATCACTGCATCGTGACATCACTAGATGGAACACTGATGAATTAAAGGAGTTGTGACATCTTAAAGGAGCAGTGACATCATAAAGGAGTGACATTCAGGAGAGAGTCCCAGAATCACACAACTGCAGTTGAATCTGAAGACTCGATCAGACGAAACACATCGACTGAGAGAAGCAGTTGTCTCAAGAGGAAGAGGTATGAATTTTATGAATGCATTGCTTTAGATTAAACCTCCCAACAGTATATGAAGCAGTTAAAATTAGCCTCAACATTTAAATGCAGCTTACATGTTAGTTAATAATAATTAGGGCTGCAACTAACGATTATTTTCACTCATCAGACTTTCTACTGAGAGAAGCAGTGAATTTCTCTCCAAAAACCACGAAGCATCGACAAGAATTGACCGTAAATCAGCATCATGGTATCATCAAGAACTTCCCAGCCAGAAGCCATCATGCCCGAGTTCAACGTCCGTCGCGCTGTTTCCAAGCTGCTCAACTCCTTCTTTAAGGGGATGACGGCGGATCAATGGGGATTTTTGAAATCTGGCAGCCCCGACGACGCCACTATGACCATGATGGGAGAGTTGCTGTTGGACATGACAGCGGCCTTGACAAAAGCTTTCCTGAAATCTCTCGGGAGCACGACCCTGGCGTCTGAGGACGACGTCCAAATCAATCTGGGCGACACAATCTCTCGGAGTTTTGCCGAAGCTCTGGGTGTCGACGTCTCGGTTCAGTGTCCGAGCTCCAAAAACTTGACGACATTGATCTCTGCAGAGGTTTCGGAGAGCGTCCGAAGTGCCCTCTCCAGCCCCGAGGGCATAGTTCAGCGCCTCACTCCTCCCAGCAGACTCAACAGCATGATTCTGCACGCCTGCAAAATGTGCCAGACATTCATTGGCAAGATGAAGTCGGTGTTCTCGCCTCGACAGCGCAAGCAGAGGACCATCTGCGAAAGAATCAGATGTGGAACTGGAACCTTCAGACGCCAAAGACCGCCATGCGACGACGCCTTCGTCTGACGTCGTGATTGAGATGAAGACATCGCTATTGTCCAAATCATCATCAAGACGCAGTTGAACGACATCACCGAACCTCTCTTGGTTGACGTGCCGGACTCCGAGTACGCGCTGTTGCAGTCTCAAAGCGCTCGGGAGATTGAAGACGTCGCGGAAGAAATCGCTCGGAGTATCGCCGGAAGAGGCTCTAAGACAGACTCCTTCGGAGCAGAAGAGCAAACGCTCCAAGAAAAATATCAGAAGCAAAATTAAGAAGCTTTTGGCAAAGTGCTTTGCCAAATCTTGCATCCATCGCATCGTGGCGCAGATGAGGAAAAAATTCCACCGAAGCTCCAAAGTTCACAGTCGGGAGTCGGCGAAGTCTCTCACGAAGAAGATTAACGATCTGATGAAAAAAACAGAGAACCGCGATCTTCTGGGACTCGGCGCTCCGCTCCTAAACATTCCCCCTGGTCGAGTCTTGGAGTTCACAAAGGTCTTAAGTGATCTCCTCTACACACACATCCTACACGGACCAGAGATCATCCCCGAGCTGGTGATACGTGCTAACATGCGCGCCGACTTGCAGCGGAAGGTGCTCGGTTTCCTGTCTCTGGCCAGATGGTGGCAGATCTTTCAGTCCGGCGACCTCGCCAACAATATGAGACACGCCATACTGGGCACTAAGCCGAGGGCCAGGAAACCTTTGGCAATCACTGCCCCGCCTGCCCCGGTTTTTCGTGACTGACTGTGAACGTCGAGCGCGGAATGTACAAAACAAAAACTGCGTCAAGGTGATCTTGGAGAGGTTGGTCACGCGGATCTTCAAGAAGGCGAAAGTGACCTGGACCCTTTCAAACGTCCAGGACATCATCCAGCGCCTTTTTGAACAAACGTGGGCCGAAGTCGAGGAGTCTCGATTTCGATTCCAGCCCAGAAAGATGGGAAAACCTCGAAAAGACCATTTACCGGGACCTAATTAAGACGTGGGGCAATGCGACGTGGGTGCTGGTGTCATTGAAAGGGGGTAAACCGGCACTCGGAGAGCATATCTCCTCCGCCGTCAAAAGTCACCTGATGGCACCACCGAGACAGAGGTCCTGCATGTGCAGGTTCTTCTCCTCAATGCTCACCGCCGTGACGAGGTGGTAAGGTGGTTTATGGGTTTTCTCCGGGGTCTTCAATGTGTCATTCATCTTGAAGGAAAAATTGACTTTTTCCTTCTGAATGAATGCGAGGGCTTGAGCTCTCAGCGCCACCGCAGTAGTCAGTGTTGTCTACTGTTGTGTTACGCACGGGTTCGATCTGGGTGATCCAGTTCTCCCACAATCAGTGCATAATAATGAACATCTAATTAAATTAAATAAATAATAATATAAATAAATAATATGAATTCATTTCTGCTCATGTCTCTCATCATTTGCTGTAAATATTCAACTCAGACTGAAGTTCTGCTGATTCAGTGAATCTGTATAAAGTACAAAAATAAAGTACAAAGAAAAGTTTGTTTTGCGCTCTCTCTTCCATCATATACACTGATCTTAATTATTGCAAATTTTAATGAGTTTACCTGCCTGACTGTAAACATGTAGAGCATTATTGTAAAGGAGAATCAGGTGTCTTGTGTGTTTTAGTCCACACAGTCTGTAAATAGCTATTAATATTAAAAACCACGCCTATTCCTGACCGATCAGAACTGTTATAATTAAAGATCATTAAACCTTATTTATTATGTTTAGATATTTATTTACTGACACCTTCACTGTAAGGTGTACAAGACATATCACAATGATGGTGTATTGTTTTACTAGAAACATAAATGCACTCTTATTCAATGAAAATAAATGAGGTTATTTTAAGGGGGTGGGGGACGTGTGTTTTTAAGTGTAAAGATAACTCATACATTAGTTCATTCAATAAGCCTATAAATGTGAGGGACACCACGGCTGCCCACATTCTGCAGACAGGTTTCAGGTGAGTTTACCAGGTCAACAAGTGACTGTGAGAGAGCTGGAAAGCATCTCCATCACTCAAGGTGGAAAGAACACACACAGCGACGGTGTAAAGATGGACAAAACAATCTAATACAGGAAGTGATTATGCTGATGTTGTGCTTTTATTATGTTGTGCTTTTATTTTATAATGCAGTGAGGGCCCAAACGAGACCTTAGTGTGTGTGTGCACGTGTGTGTATGTAGTATGTATGTGTGTAGTGTGCAAGTGTGTGCATGTTTGTATGTGTGTGTAGTGTGCACGTGTGTGCATGTTTGTGTGTAGTGTGAGCGCGTGTGTGTGAGTAGTGCGCATGTGTGTGCACGTTTCTGTGTAGTGTGCATGTGTGTGTGTGTGTGTGTGTGTGTGTGTGTGTGTGTGTGTGTGTGTGTGTGTGTGTGTGCAGTGTGCACGTGTGTGTGCAGGTGTGTTTGGGTGATATCACAGCAGTGGTGACATCACAGCAGTGGTGACATCATCACTGCATCGTGACATCACAGCACTGGTGACATCATCACTGCATCGTGACATCACTAGATGGAACACTGATGAATTAAAGGAGTTGTGACATCTTAAAGGAGCAGTGACATCATAAAGGAGTGACATTCAGGAGAGAGTCCCAGAATCACACAACTGCAGTTGAATCTGAAGACTCGATCAGACGAAACACATCGACTGAGAGAAGCAGTTGTCTCAAGAGGAAGAGGTATGAATTTTATGAATGCATTGCTTTAGATTAAACCTCCCAACAGTATATGAAGCAGTTAAAATTAGCCTCAACATTTAAATGCAGCTTACATGTTAGTTAATAATAATTAGGGCTGCAACTAACGATTATTTTCACTCATCAGACTTTCTACTGAGAGAAGCAGTGAATTTCTCTCCAAAAACCACGAAGCATCGACAAGAATTGACCGTAAATCAGCATCATGGTATCATCAAGAACTTCCCAGCCAGAAGCCATCATGCCCGAGTTCAACGTCCGTCGCGCTTGTTTCCAAGCTGCTCAACTCCTTCTTTAAGGGGATGACGGCGGATCAGTGGGGATTTTTGAAATCCGGCAGCCCCGACGACGCCACTATGACCATGATGGGAGAGTTGCTGTTGGAACATGACAGCGGCCTTGACAAAAGCTTTCCTGAAATCTCTCGGGAGCACGACCCTGGCGTCTGAGGACGACGTCCAAATCAATCTGGGCGACACAATCTCTCGGAGTTTTGCCGAAGCTCTGGGTGTCGACGTCTCGGTTCAGTGTCCGAGCTCCAAAAACTTGACGACATTGATCTCTGCAGAGGTTTCGGAGAGCGTCCGAAGTGCCCTCTCCAGCCCCGAGGGCATAGTTCAGCGCCTCACTCCTCCCAGCAGACTCAACAGCATGATTCTGCACGCCTGCAAAATGTGCCAGACATTCATTGGCAAGATGAAGTCGGTGTTCTCGCCTCGACAGCGCAAGCAGAGGACCATCTGCGAAGAATCAGATGTGGAACTGGAACCTTCAGACGCCAAAGACCGCCATGCGACGACGCCTTCGTCTGACGTCGTGATTTCGATGGAAGACATCGCTATTGTCCAAATCATCATCAAGACGCAGTTGAACGACATCACCGAACCTCTCTTGGTTGACGTGCCGGACTCCGAGTACGCGCTGTTGCAGTCTCAAAGCGCTCGGGAGATTGAAGACGTCGCGGAAGAAATCGCTCGGAGTATCGCCGAAGAGGCTCTAAGACAGACTCCTTCGGAGCAGAAGAGCAAACGCTCCAAGAAAAATATCAGAAGCAAAATTAAGAAGCTTTTGGCAAAGTGCTTTGCCAAATCTTGCATCCATCGCATCGTGGCGCAGATGAGGAAAAAATTCCACCGAAGCTCCAAAGTTCACAGTCGGGAGTCGGCGAAGTCTCTCACGAAGAAGATTAACGATCTGATGAAAAAAACAGAGAACCGCGATCTTCTGGGACTCGGCGCTCCGCTCCTAAACATTCCCCCTGGTCGAGTCTTGGAGTTCACAAAGGTCTTAAGTGATCTCCTCTACACACACATCCTACACGGACCAGAGATCATCCCCGAGCTGGTGATACGTGCTAACATGCGCGCCGACTTGCAGCGGAAGGTGCTCGGTTTCCTGTCTCTGGCCAGATGGTGGCAGATCTTTCAGTCCGGCGACCTCGCCAACAATATGAGACACGCCATACTGGGCACTAAGCCGAGGGCCAGGAAACCTTTGGCAATCACTGCCCCGCCTGCCCCGGTTTTTCGTGACGACTGTGAACGTCGAGCGCGGAATGTACAAAACAAAAACTGCGTCAAGGTGATCTTGGAGAGGTTGGTCACGCGGATCTTCAAGAAGGCGAAAGTGACCTGGACCCTTTCAAACGTCCAGGACATCATCCAGCGCCTTTTTGAACAAACGTGGGCCGAAGTCGAGGGTCTCGATTTCGATTCCAGCCCAGAAAGATGGGAAAACCTCGAAAAGACCATTTACCGGGACCTAATTAAGACGTGGGGCAATGCAACGTGGGTGCTGGTGTCATTGAAAGGGGGTAAACCGGCACTCGGAGAGCATATCTCCTCCGCCGTCAAAAGTCACCTGATGGCACCACCGAGACAGAGGTCCTGCATGTGCAGGTTCTTCTCCTCAATGCTCACCGCCGTGACGAGGTGGTAAGGTGGTTTATGGGTTTTCTCCGGGGTCTTCAATGTGTCATTCATCTTGAAGGAAAAATTGACTTTTTCCTTCTGAATGAATGCGAGGGCTTGAGCTCTCAGCGCCACCGCAGTAGTCAGTGTTGTCTACTGTTGTGTTACGCACGGGTTCGATCTGGGTGATCCAGTTCTCCCACAATCAGTGCATAATAATGAACATCTAATTAAATAAAATAAATAATAATATAAATAAATAATATGAATTCATTTCTGCTCATGTCTCTCATCATTTGCTGTAAATATTCAACTCAGACTGAAGTTCTGCTGATTCAGTGAATCTGTATAAAGTACAAAAATAAAGTACAAAGAAAAGTTTGTTTTGCGCTCTCTCTTCCATCATATACACTGATCTTAATTATTGCAAATTTTAATGAGTTTACCTGCCTGACTGTAAACATGTAGAGCATTATTGTAAAGGAGAATCAGGTGTCTTGTGTGTTTTAGTCCACACAGTCTGTAAATAGCTATTAATATTCAAAACCACGCCTATTCCTGACCGATCAGAACTGTTATAATTAAAGATCATTAAACCTTATTTATTATGTTTAGATATTTATTTACTGACACCTTCACTGTAAGGTGTACAAGACATATCACAATGATGGTGTATTGTTTTACTAGAAACATAAATGCACTCTTATTCAATGAAAATAAATGAGGTTATTTTAAGGGGGTGGGGGACGTGTGTTTTGAAGTGTAAAGATAACTCATACATTAGTTCATTCAATAAGCCTATAAATGTGAGGGACACCACGGCTGCCCACATTCTGCAGACAGGTTCAGGTGAGTTTACCAGGTCAACAAGTGACTGTGAGAGAGCTGGAAAGCATCTCCATCACTCAAGGTGGAAAGAACACACACAGCGACGGTGTAAAGATGGACAAAACAATCTAATACAGGAAGTGATTATGCTGATGTTGTGCTTTTATTATGTTGTGCTTTTATTTTATAATGCAGTGAGGGCCCAAACGAGACCTTAGTGTGTGTGTGCACGTGTGTGTATGTAGTATGTATGTGTGTAGTGTGCAAGTGTGTGCATGTTTGTATATGTGTGTAGTGTGCACGTGTGTGCATGTTTGTGTGTAGTGTGAGCGCGTGTGTGTGAGTAGTGCGCACGTGTGTGCACGTTTCTGTGTAGTGTGCATGTGTGTGTGTGTGTGTGTGTGTGTGTGTGTGTGTGTAGTGTGCCGTGTGTGTGCAGTGTGCACGTGTGGTGATAGCAGGTAGTTGGGTGACATCACAGCAGTGGTGACATCATCACTGCATCGTGACATCACAGCACTGGTGACATCATCACTGCATCGTGACATCACAGCACTGGTGACATCATCACTGCATCGTGACATCACTAGATGGAACACTGATGAATTAAAGGAGTTGTGACATCTTAAAGGAGCAGTGACATCATAAAGGAGTGACATTCAGGAGAGAGTCCCAGAATCACACAACTGCAGTTGAATCTGAAGACTCGATCAGACGAAACACATCGACTGAGAGAAGCAGTTGTCTCAAGAGGAAGAGGTATGAATTTTATGAATGCATTGCTTTAGATTAAACCTCCCAACAGTATATGAAGCAGTTAAAATTAGCCTCAACATTTAAATGCAGCTTACATGTTAGTTAATAATAATTAGGGCTGCAACTAACGATTATTTTCACTCATCAGACTTTCTACTGAGAGAAGCAGTGAATTTCTCTCCAAAAACCACGAAGCATCGACAAGAATTGACCGTAAATCAGCATCATGGTATCATCAAGAACTTCCCAGCCAGAAGCCATCATGCCCGAGTTCAACGTCCGTCGCGTTGTTTCCAAGCTGCTCAACTCCTTCTTTAAGGGGATGACGGCGGATCAATGGGGATTTTTGAAATCCGGCAGCCCCGACGACGCCACTATGACCATGATGGGAGAGTTGCTGTTGGACATGACAGCGGCCTTGACAAAAGCTTTCCTGAAATCTCTCGGGAGCACGACCCTGGCGTCTGAGGACGACGTCCAAATCAATCTGGGCGACACAATCTCTCGGAGTTTTGCCGAAGCTCTGGGTGTCGACGTCTCGGTTCAGTGTCCGAGCTCCAAAAGCTTGACGACATTGATCTCTGCAGAGGTTTCGGAGAGCGTCCGAAGTGCCCTCTCCAGCCCCGAGGGCATAGTTCAGCGCCTCACTCCTCCCAGCAGACTCAACAGCATGATTCTGCACGCCTGCAAAATGTGCCAGACATTCATTGGCAAGATGAAGTCGGTGTTCTCGCCTCGACAGCGCAAGCAGAGGACCATCTGCGAAGAATCAGATGTGGAACTGGAACCTTCAGACGCCAAAGACCGCCATGCGACGACGCCTTCGTCTGACGTCGTGATTTCGATGGAAGACATCGCTATTGTCCAAATCATCATCAAGACGCAGTTGAACGACATCACCGAACCTCTCTTGGTTGACGTGCCGGACTCCGAGTACGCGCTGTTGCAGTCTCAAAGCGCTCGGGAGATTGAAGACGTCGCGGAAGAAATCGCTCGGAGTATCGCCGAAGAGGCTCTAAGACAGACTCCTTCGGAGCAGAAGAGCAAACGCTCCAAGAAAAATATCAGAAGCAAAATTAAGAAGCTTTTGGCAAAGTGCTTTGCCAAATCTTGCATCCATCGCATCGTGGCGCAGATGAGGAAAAAATTCCACCGAAGCTCCAAAGTTCACAGTCGGGAGTCGGCGAAGTCTCTCACGAAGAAGATTAACGATCTGATGAAAAAAACAGAGAACCGCGATCTTCTGGGACTCGGCGCTCCGCTCCTAAACATTCCCCCCGGTCGAGTCTTGGAGTTCACAAAGGTCTTAAGTGATCTCCTCTACACACACATCCTACACGGACCAGAGATCATCCCCTGAGCCGGTGATACGTGCTAACATGCGCGCCGACTTGCAGCGGAAGGTGCTCGGTTTCCTGTCTCTGGCCAGATGGTGGCAGATCTTTCAGTCCGGCGACCTCGCCAACAATATGAGACACGCCATACTGGGCACTAAGCCGAGGGCCAGGAAACCTTTGGCAATCACTGCCCCGCCTGCCCCGGTTTTTCGTGATGACTGTGAACGTCGAGCGCGGAATGTACAAAACAAAAACTGCGTCAAGGTGATCTTGGAGAGGTTGGTCACGCGGATCTTCAAGAAGGCGAAAGTGACCTGGACCCTTTCAAACGTCCAGGACATCATCCAGCGCCTTTTTGAACAAACGTGGGCCGAAGTCGAGAGTCTCGATTTCGATTCCAGCCCAGAAAGATGGGAAAACCTCGAAAAGACCATTTACCGGGACCTAATTAAGACGTGGGGCAATGCAACGTGGGTGCTGGTGTCATTGAAAGGGGGTAAACCGGCACTCGGAGAGCATATCTCCTCCGCCGTCAAAAGTCACCTGATGGCACCACCGAGACAGAGGTCCTGCATGTGCAGGTTCTTCTCCTCAATGCTCACCGCCGTGACGAGGTGGTAAGGTGGTTTATGGGTTTTCTCCGGGGTCTTCAATGTGTCATTCATCTTGAAGGAAAAATTGACTTTTTCCTTCTGAATGAATGCGAGGGCTTGAGCTCTCAGCGCCACCGCAGTAGTCAGTGTTGTCTACTGTTGTGTTACGCACGGGTTCGATCTGGGTGATCCAGTTCTCCCACAATCAGTGCATAATAATGAACATCTAATTAAATTAAATAAATAATAATATAAATAAATAATATGAATTCATTTCTGCTCATGTCTCATCATTTGCTGTAAATATTCAACTCAGACTGAAGTTCTGCTGATTCAGTGAATCTGTATAAAGTACAAAAATAAAGTACAAAGAAAAGTTTGTTTTGCGCTCTCTCTTCCATCATATACACTGATCTTAATTATTGCAAATTTTAATGAGTTTACCTGCCTGACTGTAAACATGTAGAGAATTATTGTAAAGGAGAATCAGGTGTCTTGTGTGTTTTAGTCCACACAGTCTGTAAATAGCTATTAATATTAAAAACCACGCCTATTCCTGACCGATCAGAACTGTTATAATTAAAGATCATTAAACCTTATTTATTATGTTTAGATATTTATTTACTGACACCTTCACTGTAAGGTGTACAAGACATATCACAATGATGGTGTATTGTTTTACTAGAAACATGAGTGCACTCTTATTCAATGACAATAAATGAGGTTATTTTAAGAGGGGGGGAGACGTGTGTTTTTAAGTGTAAAGATAACTCATATATTAGTTCATTCAATAAGCCTATAAATGTGAGGGACACCACGGCTGCCCACATTCTGCAGACAGGTTCAGGTGAGTTTACCAGGTCAACAAGTGACTGTGAGAGAGCTGGAAAGCATCTCCATCACTCAAGGTGGAAAGAACACACACAGTGACGGTGTAAAGATGGACAAAACAATCTAATACAGGAAGTGATTATGCTGATGTTGTGCTTTTATTATGTTGTGCTTTTATTTTATAATGCAGTGAGGGCCCAAACGAGACCTTAGTGTGTGTGTGTGCACGTGTGTGTATGTAGTATGTATGTGTGTGTAGTGTGCAAGTTTGTATGTGTGTGTAGTGTGCACGTGTGTGCATGTTTGTGTGTGTGTGTGTGTGTAGTGTGAGCGCGTGTGTGTGAGTAGTGCGCACGTGTGTGCACGTTTCTGTGTAGTGTGCATGTGTGTGTGTGTGTGTTCACGTGTGTGTGTGTGTGTGTGTGTGTGTGCAGTGTGCACGTGTGTGTGCAGGTGTGTGTGGGTGTGTTTGGGTGACATCACAGCAGTGGTGACATCATCACTGCATCGTGACATCACAGCAGTGGTGACATCATCACTGCATCGTGACATCACTAGATGGAACACTGATGAATTAAAGGAGTTGTGACATCTTAAAGGAGCAGTGACATCATAAAGGAGTGACATTCAGGAGAGAGTCCCAGAATCACACAACTGCAGTTGAATCTGAAGACTCGATCAGACGAAACACATCGACTGAGAGAAGCAGTTGTCTCAAGAGGAAGAGGTATGAATTTTATGAATGCATTGCTTTAGATTAAACCTCCCAACAGTATATGAAGCAGTTAAAATTAGCCTCAACATTTAAATGCAGCTTACATGTTAGTTAATAATAATTAGGGCTGCAACTAACGATTATTTTCACTTATCAGACTTTCTACTGAGAGAAGCAGTGAATTTCTCTCCAAAAACCACGAAGCATCGACAAGAATTGACCGTAAATCAGCATCATGGTATCATCAAGAACTTCCCAGCCAGAAGCCATCATGCCCGAGTTCAACGTCCGTCGCGCTGTTTCCAAGCTGCTCAACTCCTTCTTTAAGGGGATGACGGCGGATCAGTGGGGATTTTTGAAATCCGGCAGCCCCGACGACGCCACTATGACCATGATGGGAGAGTTGCTGTTGAACATGACAGCGGCCTTAACAAAAGCTTTCCTGAAATCTCTCGGGAGCACGACCCTGGCGTCTGAGGACGACGTCCAAATCAATCTGGGCGACACAATCTCTCGGAGTTTTGCCGAAGCTCTGGGTGTCGACGTCTCGGTTCAGTGTCCGAGCTCCAAAAACTTGACGACATTGATCTCTGCAGAGGTTTCGGAGAGCGTCCGAAGTGCCCTCTCCAGCCCCGAGGGCATAGTTCAGCGCCTCACTCCTCCCAGCAGACTCAACAGCATGATTCTGCACGCCTGCAAAATGTGCCAGACATTCATTGGCAAGATGAAGTCGGTGTTCTCGCCTCGACAGCGCAAGCAGAGGACCATCTGCAAAGAATCAGATGTGGAACTGGAACCTTCAGACGCCAAAGACCGCCATGCGACGACGCCTTCGTCTGACGTCGTGATTGAGATGAAAGACATCTCTATTGTCCAAATCATCATCAAGACGCAGTTGAACGACATCACCGAACCTCTCTTGGTTGACGTGCCGGACTCCGAGTACGCGCTGTTGCAGTCTCAAAGCGCTCGGGAGATTGAAGACGTCGCGGAAGAAATCGCTCGGAGTATCGCCGGAGAGGCTCTAAGACAGACTCCTTCGGAGCAGAAGAGCAAACGCTCCAAGAAAAACATCAGAAGCAAAATTAAGAAGCTTTTGGCAAAGTGCTTTGCCAAATCTTGCATCCATCGCATCGTGGCGCAGATGAGGAAAAAATTCCACCGAAGCTCCAAAGTTCACAGTCGGGAGTCGGCGAAGTCTCTCACGAAGAAGATTAACGATCTGATGAAAAAAACAGAGAACCGCGATCTTCTGGGACTCGGCGCTCCGCTCCTAAACATTCCCCCCGGTCGAGTCTTGGAGTTCACAAAAGTCTTAAGTGATCTCCTCTACACACACATCCTACACGGACCAGAGATCATCCCCGAGCTGGTGATACGTGCTAACATGCGCGCCGACTTGCAGCGGAAGGTGCTCGGTTTCCTGTCTCTGGCCAGATGGTGGCAGATCTTTCAGTCCGGCGACCTCGCCAACAATATGAGACACGCCATACTGGGCACTAAGCCGAGGGCCAGGAAACCTTTGGCAATCACTGCCCCGCCTGCCCCGGTTTTTCGTGATGACTGTGAACGTCGAGCGCGGAATGTACAAAACAAAAACTGCGTCAAGGTGATCTTGGAGAGGTTGGTCACGCGGATCTTCAAGAAGGCGAAAGTGACCTGGACCCTTTCAAACGTCCAGGACATCATCCAGCGCCTTTTTGAACAAACGTGGGCCGAAGTCGAGGGTCTCGATTTCGATTCCAGCCCAGAAAGATGGGAAAACCTCGAAAAGACCATTTACCGGGACCTAATTAAGACGTGGGGCAATGCAACGTGGGTGCTGGTGTCATTGAAAGGGGGTAAACCGGCACTCGGAGAGCATATCTCCTCCGCCGTCAAAAGTCACCTGATGGCACCACCGAGACAGAGGTCCTGCATGTGCAGGTTCTTCTCCTCAATGCTCACCGCCGTGACGAGGTGGTAAGGTGGTTTATGGGTTTTCTCCGGGGTCTTCAATGTGTCATTCATCTTGAAGGAAAAATTGACTTTTTCCTTCTGAATGAATGCGAGGGCTTGAGCTCTCAGCGCCACCGCAGTAGTCAGTGTTGTCTACTGTTGTGTTACGCACGGGTTCGATCTGGGTGATCCAGTTCTCCCACAATCAGTGCATAATAATGAACATCTAATTAAATTAAATAAATAATAATATAAATAAATAATATGAATTCATTTCTGCTCATGTCTCTCATCATTTGCTGTAAATATTCAACTCAGACTGAAGTTCTGCTGATTCAGTGAATCTGTATAAAGTACAAAAATAAAGTACAAAGAAAAGTTTGTTTTGCGCTCTCTCTTCCATCATATACACTGATCTTAATTATTGCAAATTTTAATGAGTTTACCTGCCTGACTGTAAACATGTAGAGAATTATTGTAAAGGAGAATCAGGTGTCTTGTGTGTTTTAGTCCACACAGTCTGTAAATAGCTATTAATATTAAAAACCACGCCTATTCCTGACCGATCAGAACTGTTATAATTAAAGATCATTAAACCTTATTTATTATGTTTAGATATTTATTTACTGACACCTTCACTGTAAGGTGTACAAGACATATCACAATGATGGTGTATTGTTTTACTAGAAACATAAATGCACTCTTATTCAATGAAAATAAATGAGGTTATTTTAAGGGGGTGGGGGACGTGTGTTTTGAAGTGTAAAGATAACTCATACATTAGTTCATTCAATAAGCCTATAAATGTGAGGGACACCACGGCTGCCCACATTCTGCAGACAGGTTCAGGTGAGTTTACCAGGTCAACAAGTGACTGTGAGAGAGCTGGAAAGCATCTCCATCACTCAAGGTGGAAAGAACACACACAGTGACGGTGTAAAGATGGACAAAACAATCTAATACAGGAAGTGATTATGCTGATGTTGTGCTTTTATTATGTTGTGCTTTTATTTTATAATGCAGTGAGGGCCCAAACGAGACCTTAGTGTGTGTGTGCACGTGTGTGTATGTAGTATGTATGTGTGTAGTGTGCAAGTGTGTGCATGTTTGTATATGTGTGTAGTGTGCACGTGTGTGCATGTTTGTGTGTAGTGTGAGCGCGTGTGTGTGAGTAGTGCGCACGTGTGTGCACGTTTCTGTGTAGTGTGCGTGTGTGTGTGTGTGTGTGTGTGTGTTCGTGTGTGTGCAGGTGTGTTTGGGTGACATCACAGCAGTGGTGACATCACAGCAGTGGTGACATCATCACTGCATCGTGACATCACAGCACTGGTGACATCATCACTGCATCGTGACATCACTAGATGGAACACTGATGAATTAAAGGAGTTGTGACATCTTAAAGGAGCAGTGACATCATAAAGGAGTGACATTCAGGAGAGAGTCCCAGAATCACACAACTGCAGTTGAATCTGAAGACTCGATCAGACGAAACACATCGACTGAGAGAAGCAGTTGTCTCAAGAGGAAGAGGTATGAATTTTATGAATGCATTGCTTTAGATTAAACCTCCCAACAGTATATGAAGCAGTTAAAATTAGCCTCAACATTTAAATGCAGCTTACATGTTAGTTAATAATAATTAGGGCTGCAACTAACGATTATTTTCACTCATCAGACTTTCTACTGAGAGAAGCAGTGAATTTCTCTCCAAAAACCACGAAGCATCGACAAGAATTGACCGTAAATCAGCATCATGGTATCATCAAGAACTTCCCAGCCAGAAGCCATCATGCCCGAGTTCAACGTCCGTCGCGTTGTTTCCAAGCTGCTCAACTCCTTCTTTAAGGGGATGACGGCGGATCAATGGGGATTTTTGAAATCCGGCAGCCCCGACGACGCCACTATGACCATGATGGGAGAGTTGCTGTTGGACATGACAGCGGCCTTGACAAAAGCTTTCCTGAAATCTCTCGGGAGCACGACCCTGGCGTCTGAGGACGACGTCCAAATCAATCTGGGCGACACAATCTCTCGGAGTTTTGCCGAAGCTCTGGGTGTCGACGTCTCGGTTCAGTGTCCGAGCTCCAAAAACTTGACGACATTGATCTCTGCAGAGGTTTCGGAGAGCGTCCGAAGTGCCCTCTCCAGCCCCGAGGGCATAGTTCAGCGCCTCACTCCTCCCAGCAGACTCAACAGCATGATTCTGCACGCCTGCAAAATGTGCCAGACATTCATTGGCAAGATGAAGTCGGTGTTCTCGCCTCGACAGCGCAAGCAGAGGACCATCTGCGAAGAATCAGATGTGGAACTGGAACCTTCAGACGCCAAAGACCGCCATGCGACGACGCCTTCGTCTGACGTCGTGATTTCGATGGAAGACATCGCTATTGTCCAAATCATCATCAAGACGCAGTTGAACGACATCACCGAACCTCTCTTGGTTGACGTGCCGGACTCCGAGTACGCGCTGTTGCAGTCTCAAAGCGCTCGGGAGATTGAAGAAGTCGCGGAAGAAATCGCTCGGAGTATCGCCGAAGAGGCTCTAAGACAGACTCCTTCGGAGCAGAAGAGCAAACGCTCCAAGAAAAATATCAGAAGCAAAATTAAGAAGCTTTTGGCAAAGTGCTTTGCCAAATCTTGCATCCATCGCATCGTGGCGCAGATGAGGAAAAAATTCCACCGAAGCTCCAAAGTTCACAGTCGGGAGTCGGCGAAGTCTCTCACGAAGAAGATTAACGATCTGATGAAAAAAACAGAGAACCGCGATCTTCTGGGACTCGGCGCTCCGCTCCTAAACATTCCCCCCGGTCGAGTCTTGGAGTTCACAAAGGTCTTAAGTGATCTCCTCTACACACACATCCTACACGGACCAGAGATCATCCCCGAGCCGGTGATACGTGCTAACATGCGCGCCGACTTGCAGCGGAAGGTGCTCGGTTTCCTGTCTCTGGCCAGATGGTGGCAGATCTTTCAGTCCGGCGACCTCGCCAACAATATGAGACACGCCATACTGGGCACTAAGCCGAGGGCCAGAAAACCTTTGGCAATCACTGCCCCGCCTGCCCCGGTTTTCCGTGATGACTGTGAACGTCGAGCGCGGAATGTACAAAACAAAAACTGCGTCAAGGTGATCTTGGAGAGGTTGGTCACGCGGATCTTCAAGAAGGCGAAAGTGACCTGGACCCTTTCAAACGTCCAGGACATCATCCAGCGCCTTTTTGAACAAACGTGGGCCGAAGTCGAGAGTCTCGATTTCGATTCCAGCCCAGAAAGATGGGAAAACCTCGAAAAGACCATTTACCGGGACCTAATTAAGACGTGGGGCAATGCGACGTGGGTGCTGGTGTCATTGAAAGGGGGTAAACCGGCACTCGGAGAGCATATCTCCTCCGCCGTCAAAAGTCACCTGATGGCACCACCGAGACAGAGGTCCTGCATGTGCAGGTTCTTCTCCTCAATGCTCACCGCCGTGACGAGGTGGTAAGGTGGTTTATGGGTTTTCTCCGGGGTCTTCAATGTGTCATTCATCTTGAAGGAAAAATTGACTTTTTCCTTCTGAATGAATGCGAGGGCTTGAGCTCTCAGCGCCACCGCAGTAGTCAGTGTTGTCTACTGTTGTGTTACGCACGGGTTCGATCTGGGTGATCCAGTTCTCCCACAATCAGTGCATAATAATGAACATCTAATTAAATTAAATAAATAATAATATAAATAAATAATATGAATTCATTTCTGCTCATGTCTCATCATTTGCTGTAAATATTCAACTCAGACTGAAGTTCTGCTGATTCAGTGAATCTGTATAAAGTACAAAAATAAAGTACAAAGAAAAGTTTGTTTTGCGCTCTCTCTTCCATCATATACACTGATCTTAATTATTGCAAATTTTAATGAGTTTACCTGCCTGACTGTAAACATGTAGAGCATTATTGTAAAGGAGAATCAGGTGTCTTGTGTGTTTTAGTCCACACAGTCTGTAAATAGCTATTAATATTCAAAACCACGCCTATTCCTGACCGATCAGAACTGTTTATAATTAAAGATCATTAAACCTTATTTATTATGTTTAGATATTTATTTACTGACACCTTCACTGTAAGGTGTACAAGACATATCACAATGATGGTGTATTGTTTTACTAGAAACATAAATGCACTCTTATTCAATGACAATAAATGAGGTTATTTTAAGAGGGGGGGAGACGTGTGTTTTTAAGTGTAAAGATAACTCATACATTAGTTCATTCAATAAGCCTATAAATGTGAGGGACACCACGGCTGCCCACATTCTGCAGACAGGTTCAGGTGAGTTTACCAGGTCAACAAGTGACTGTGAGAGAGCTGGAAAGCATCTCCATCACTCAAGGTGGAAAGAACACACACAGTGACGGTGTAAAGATGGACAAAACAATCTAATACAGGAAGTGATTATGCTGATGTTGTGCTTTTATTATGTTGTGCTTTTATTTTATAATGCAGTGAGGGCACAAACGAGACCTTAGTGTGTGTGTGTGCACGTGTGTGTATGTAGTATGTATGTGTGTGTAGTGTGCAAGTTTGTATGTGTGTGTAGTGTGCACGTGTGTGCATGTTTGTGTGTGTGTGTGTAGTGTGAGCGCGTGTGTGTGAGTAGTGCGCACGTGTGTGCACGTTTCTGTGTAGTGTGCATGTGTGTGTGTGTGTGTGTGTGTGTGTGTGTGTGTGTGTGTGTGTGTGTGTGTGTGCAGTGTGCACGTGTGTGTGTGGGTGTGTTTGGGTGACATCACAGCAGTGGTGACATCACAGCACTGGTGACATCATCACTGCATCGTGACATCACTAGATGGAACACTGATGAATTAAAGGAGTTGTGACATCTTAAAGGAGCAGTGACATCATAAAGGAGTGACATTCAGGAGAGAGTCCCAGAATCACACAACTGCAGTTGAATCTGAAGACTCGATCAGACGAAACACATCGACTGAGAGAAGCAGTTGTCTCAAGAGGAAGAGGTATGAATTTGATGAATGCATTGCTTTAGATTAAACCTCCCAACAGTATATGAAGCAGTTAAAATTAGCCTCAACATTTAAATGCAGCTTACATGTTAGTTAATAATAATTAGGGCTGCAACTAACGATTATTTTCACTCATCAGACTTTCTACTGAGAGAAGCAGTGAATTTCTCTCCAAAAACCACGAAGCATCGACAAGAATTGACCGTAAATCAGCATCATGGTATCATCAAGAACTTCCCAGCCAGAAGCCATCATGCCCGAGTTCAACGTCCGTCGCGTTGTTTCCAAGCTGCTCAACTCCTTCTTTAAGGGGATGACGGCGGATCAATGGGGATTTTTGAAATCCGGCAGCCCCGACGACGCCACTATGACCATGATGGGAGAGTTGCTGTTGGACATGACAGCGGCCTTGACAAAAGCTTTCCTGAAATCTCTCGGGAGCACGACCCTGGCGTCTGAGGACGACGTCCAAATCAATCTGGGCGACACAATCTCTCGGAGTTTTGCCGAAGCTCTGGGTGTCGACGTCTCGGTTCAGTGTCCGAGCTCCAAAAACTTGACGACATTGATCTCTGCAGAGGTTTCGGAGAGCGTCCGAAGTGCCCTCTCCAGCCCCGAGGGCATAGTTCAGCGCCTCACTCCTCCCAGCAGACTCAACAGCATGATTCTGCACGCCTGCAAAATGTGCCAGACATTCATTGGCAAGATGAAGTCGGTGTTCTCGCCTCGACAGCGCAAGCAGAGGACCATCTGCGAAGAATCAGATGTGGAACTGGAACCTTCAGACGCCAAAGACCGCCATGCGACGACGCCTTCGTCTGACGTCGTGATTTCGATGGAAGACATCGCTATTGTCCAAATCATCATCAAGACGCAGTTGAACGACATCACCGAACCTCTCTTGGTTGACGTGCCGGACTCCGAGTACGCGCTGTTGCAGTCTCAAAGCGCTCGGGAGATTGAAGACGTCGCGGAAGAAATCGCTCGGAGTATCGCCGAAGAGGCTCTAAGACAGACTCCTTCGGAGCAGAAGAGCAAACGCTCCAAGAAAAATATCAGAAGCAAAATTAAGAAGCTTTTGGCAAAGTGCTTTGCCAAATCTTGCATCCATCGCATCGTGGCGCAGATGAGGAAAAAATTCCACCGAAGCTCCAAAGTTCACAGTCGGGAGTCGGCGAAGTCTCTCACGAAGAAGATTAACGATCTGATGAAAAAAACAGAGAACCGCGATCTTCTGGGACTCGGCGCTCCGCTCCTAAACATTCCCCCTGGTCGAGTCTTGGAGTTCACAAAGGTCTTAAGTGATCTCCTCTACACACACATCCTACACGGACCAGAGATCATCCCCGAGCCGGTGATACGTGCTAACATGCGCGCCGACTTGCAGCGGAAGGTGCTCGGTTTCCTGTCTCTGGCCAGATGGTGGCAGATCTTTCAGTCCGGCGACCTCGCCAACAATATGAGACACGCCATACTGGGCACTAAGCCGAGGGCCAGGAAACCTTTGGCAATCACTGCCCCGCCTGCCCCGGTTTTTCGTGACGACTGTGAACGTCGAGCGCGGAATGTACAAAACAAAAACTGCGTCAAGGTGATCTTGGAGAGGTTGGTCACGCGGATCTTCAAGAAGGCGAAAGTGACCTGGACCCTTTCAAACGTCCAGGACATCATCCAGCGCCTTTTTGAACAAACGTGGGCCGAAGTCGAGAGTCTCGATTTCGATTCCAGCCCAGAAAGATGGGAAAACCTCGAAAAGACCATTTACCGGGACCTAATTAAGACGTGGGGCAATGCGACGTGGGTGCTGGTGTCATTGAAAGGGGGTAAACCGGCACTCGGAGAGCATATCTCCTCCGCCGTCAAAAGTCACCTGATGGCACCACCGAGACAGAGGTCCTGCATGTGCAGGTTCTTCTCCTCAATGCTCACCGCCGTGACGAGGTGGTAAGGTGGTTTATGGGTTTTCTCCGGGGTCTTCAATGTGTCATTCATCTTGAAGGAAAAATTGACTTTTTCCTTCTGAATGAATGCGAGGGCTTGAGCTCTCAGCGCCACCGCAGTAGTCAGTGTTGTCTACTGTTGTGTTACGCACGGGTTCGATCTGGGTGATCCAGTTCTCCCACAATCAGTGCATAATAATGAACATCTAATTAAATTAAATAAATAATAATATAAATAAATAATATGAATTCATTTCTGCTCATGTCTCATCATTTGCTGTAAATATTCAACTCAGACTGAAGTTCTGCTGATTCAGTGAATCTGTATAAAGTATAAAAATAAAGTACAAAGAAAAGTTTGTTTTGCGCTCTCTCTTCCATCATATACACTGATCTTAATTATTGCAAATTTTAATGAGTTTACCTGCCTGACTGTAAACATGTAGAGAATTCTTGTAAAGGAGAATCAGGTGTCTTGTGTGTTTTAGTCCACACAGTCTGTAAATAGCTATTAATATTCAAAACCACGCCTATTCCTGACCGATCAGAACTGTTATAATTAAAGATCATTAAACCTTATTTATTATGTTTAGATATTTATTTACTGACACCTTCACTGTAAGGTGTACAAGACATATCACAATGATGGTGTATTGTTTTACTAGAAACATAAATGCACTCTTATTCAATGAATAAGTGCCATGCCGATGGATAAGTACCTCATACAACCCCACTTCAAACAATCCAAAAATCCCTTTAAGGTTAAGAAAATCCTGAATGAAAAAGTGCAGGGGTCAAAGTGAAAGTAAAATTGTGTGTCTCAAATCAAAACCTACCTGGTTGTTTTGCCTGTTGGGTCCCAACAGGAAGATGAGCATCCGTCGATAAGCTGAGTGTTTCAACAACAGCTGACAAGGACCGCATCCCTGAGAGAGACAAGACACATTTAAATCAATGTTTGAGCACTAAAGAGTGCAGAAAAATCTGATTCTACTCATATGTTGATGGTGTTTTACCCTCTGAGCGAAGTTACTGAAGAGGCCAAAGTACTGCGCGCAGTTTTTCACATTCTCAGGAACATCTTTGTCCAATAAGGAGAGCAGCGTGTCGGTCAGGGCGTCCATCCCCGGGTCTCCGAAGTGAAGCGCGCTCTCCAGAGTCTTCTCGAGGATGGATGCAACCACCACCCTCACCTCCCGGACACTGCACTCCAGCAGACAAACCCTGAGGAGGAGATAGAATCATAATCAATGTCAGTGTTGTTAATGATGAGCACAGTGAAGGGAAGTGAACGTATAAGGCAGGAAACCAAAATAATAATGTGATAATGATGTATGAACATCCTCAGTGTCTTTTGAGAGGGAATAACTCAGAGTCTAGACCACAAGTGTCACAACAGCATTAATGCAACACTGAACTGAACTGTGTGCAGTTTTCCTTGGATAAGTGCATATTCCTGGTCTATTTATCCATCAACAATGATGCATATAATTCATTCATAATTTTACACTGAACCCGACGCCTCTGATAGTTTGAGCGTTTGAACAAAAACTTTAACCCTTTAAACTTTGAACAATGAAAATGGTCCGCCAGTACCTACATTGGTATTTGTTGCTTGCTGTGATGTCATTATCTTCAAATGCTTTATATCTTAAAATCTGTTCAACCTAAGCTAAAAGGCTATATAATTCAATAAACTACAATAATTGATAAAAGTATTGAAATTGTGCCATAAATTGAAAAGAAAATACAAAAATTGGACAAGATTTTGCTAAATAAACAAATAAAACATAACTGATTTAAAAGATTTCTAAATGTAGAAATGTGAACAAAATATTTGTCAACACTCCATAAGTTATTTGAAATATCCTATTTTTTTTTGTTTTTGAGAAATGCTAATATATTTGAGCAGATCAAGTGCAAAGGCGTTTTGATAGTTTTGCTATGTTCCGCACGTAACTTAATGATAGATGATACAGAATCAATAAATAAACAGCAATAAATGATAAAACATGCCATCGGAAACAATACAATCAAAGAACAAGGTCAGATGATACGAAAACAAAGTTAATATGATTAAAGATGAATTATCAAAATGATAAAACCCTAAAATATGCATTAATTGTAGTGAAGTAGTAATGTTCTATTGGGCAACAACCTTGCGTTTACATGCGTATTGTTGGAAAAAATATACTTTAAATATTGTAAATTAACGTGTCAGGTTGTGGTTACGCATGTGAGATGCAAGTGTGCATGGAGCCGGACAACTGCATAGATTAAAATGAGAGCGTATCTGTTGCGTCAGACACAAGTGAAAAACGTGTCTGATATGCTTGCGGTCTTGACACGGGGTAAGGCTGAGAGACAGCAAGAGCCCGCGAAAACACCATTTGTGTGAGAAAAAAGATTTGCTGTTTTGCTGGCGGCTTTGGCCTCGAGACACACAGCTGAGTGTGACTCTGTTTCTCCTCTCACTGTGTGACGGGGTGTGTGGTGTGTGAAGAGGGCCGGGGTGTGCTGGTGTCCGAACGTCTGATGTGTGAAAACCAATCATGTCTGAGGGCTATATCATCATCCCATGCCTGAACACAGTAGTGTAAGACAAGTCCTTTCTGGAGAAAACACACACTTTGGGAAATTATCCACTGGTTTTAAATGTTAAATTCCACAATGACAGTGACCTCCTCCTTCAGCTACACACACACACACACACACACACACAGGTGGTTTTAATTCTCCAGCTGTCAGTGAAGATGCAATTAAGAGCTTATTGAAGATGGTGTGTCTGTGTATTTGTGTGATTAAAACATACTATAGAGATATAAGGGACCGTTCTATATAAAGTCTGTGTACTTGAGAGGAAGAGAGTGAAGCTTTAGACAATGCAGCAGCATTATCAGGGTGGAATAATGTGAGGTCAGAGGGTTTAATGTGCATTGATTAGAAAGAGGGCGCAACGCTGCGAGCTGCCAAGTCTATGGTATCACATATCACTACGACAGCTACAAAAATGCTGCAGAGATTAAACCCAGGATAAGACCCTGCAAACACGCCTACAAACATACAGTATATCCAAGCTTGATGTTTCTGGAACCGTATGAAGATGACATTTTGGTTGCAGAACTCAAATACAGTCACTAATACACTGTCTGACTAAAGCTTTTTGGAAACCTATTGTGGAGCAGGTGGACAGAAAACTGCACTTTGTTCCATTTTGTCTGCCCTATTTCAGTACAAGCTGGCCATCAAACTATGGAGGACGGAACCTGCCCAAATAAAAAATAAATAAATAAATTACTCAATAAATAAATATGCCATTAAATATACCAAAAATAATAGATGTAAAATAAATGTAGACAAAGGGGAAAACATTCAGAAATAAATAAACAAATAAATAGATACATTTAATAATGAATAAATAAATTTAAAAATAAATGCAAAAATAAATAAATTAAATAGTCAATAAAAGAAATTTCAATTAAATAAAAGAGTAGATAGGGGCATTAATACAAAGGTAAATAAATAAAGAAGCACATTTTTATCAATTAATTAATGTATTTATTTTTGTATATATCTTTATTTATGTATTTATTTTTGCATTTACTAAAAATAAAAATAAATAAATACATATATACATTTAAAAATAAATTAATTAATTAATTCCTACATTTTTTTTAAATATTAGTTTTAGTACATTTAATGGCATATTTATATATTCATCTATTTTAGATTTTGGCAGGTTCTGTCCTCCATAAGAAAGAAATTTAATAAAAGTTATGTTATAGGAATATTTCACCCCCAAAACCTTACAGTACACCTTTGCTAAAAACCTTACTATTTAAAACACTTCCGCATAAGCAGTCTCACACTTGCCTTTTAGCGGAGATGGGTGTGTTTGGGAAGTAGTGAGCATACGACTGGATACATTATTAAATTTCAATTCAAGACTTTTCTCAGTTTTTTATTTCTTTATTCACCGTGGAGGCATGATAGAAAAACAAAGTCTATAAACCCCTTTCTTGTGCTGGAACATTATGTAATCATCAATACTGTACATAATGTAACAGGTCTGTGAGTTAACAAGCACTGACCTGGTGATCTCTCGTCCCTCTGGTCCAACCAGGTACTGCACCATCCACTGGCACGCTTCACAGCTCTTAGTCAGCAACACCTCCACGGTCGCCATCCACTCCTCTGTGTCCACCCTGCAGGAGATACAGGTGTATGATGCATTCAGGTGGTGTCGGAATAATCGGAAAAATTAGTTCCCTTCCGACTGGGAAAATTCATGTGAATCTTCTCTGTTGTTTCCACATTATGATTTAAAGCTCAAGAACACACTGAAGTCGGAAGAACGACTTCCCAACTCGGGATATGGGAGCACCTGAGGAGCATCTGAATGCACCAGTAATACAGGTATAACATTGCTGCTTATGTTCATTATTGACAGGTGTGGATGTAAGTGTGTACTCACCGGAGTTTCTTTTTGGTGTGCAAGTAGGTGTGAAAGAGGAAGTGAACGGCCAGCTGAAGACTCTCTTTGGCCATCGGTTGGTAGTCTTGATGCTTCAGCTTTGTCTGTAACACACACAAACATGTAAGCCACTGATCTCTGCGACTTTATGTTTACATAATGAACAATAAATTACCAAAAAATTAAACCATATTTGCTGCAACCACCAACAGTAAACGGGGTGTCGCCAAATCAACAGGGTCTGAAATCTGAAGGACGGCCACTTTAACATCCCTGAGCAGCTTTACTTTGTAAGTAAACACAATCAGAAACACAAACACAAACGGTAGAAGCACGTACTGCGTTGACGGAGGCCAGGGAGAGGGTGAAGTTGAAGTAGTCGCTGTTGTAGACGTCTCTGTTCCTCATGAACTTGAGATTCTCATCTCGCACCATCTACACAAAAAACAAAAAAGAGGTCAGATGAACCTGGATGTCCCAGATGATTCTCCCTCAATTACTAACAGAACAAATGTTGAGGTGGTGTAAGGACAGACTTTCTTCCCTGCAGCCTCCAAGTTACTTTACCTGATAGATGCTGGCAGGCATCTTCTCTACAAACAGGCCCTTCTTCTCTCCCTTGCGGACCAGGCGGGTGAGGAGGGTGAGGCGGTCGTTGTTGGCCCTGGGGGGGCGAGGAGAGGACTGTGGCGAAACATCAGGAGAGGACGGGGCAGACCTGGAACATACAGAGACACAGGTCAACTCTAGACAGATGATCTACAGCGCTGTTATTCTGCTGACTGCTGCAGGAAAACTGGCTGATACATTATGAATGACCCAGTGAGAATGTTGACGAGGTGAGTATACAGTCGTATATGATGGGAGGTTCACTCACAGTGTAAGGTCCTCAGCCTCCTGCCTCATGATGCTGACTCTGCTTTTTTTGGGCAGGACGGGCGAGTTCTGGTCGCTGATCTTCTGATAGAACAACATGTAGGCGTTCCAGTACCTCCTCCGCACATCAGGGTATGGGTTGGCTGCACACAAACACAAATCAAGGTTACTAAGTGTGAGCCTCATGAGAGAACAACATGTGCAGCCGTGTCGGCGCTACCTACACATACCAGGATGCATTGCGCGCAAACTTCGGACCCCGGAGGGTCCCCGCCGGCTACATCCTCTTGCATGGCTAATGCAGCCGCAGCCTCTCTCCCTTGTATTTCTTTAACCGACTACTCTGGCTCGCATAAATGCGGCTGAATGTCTGAGTCAGCCAAAACATCCTCTGCACTCATATTATGGGATGTCATTTTCGCTGTTGGAATAGTAGCTAGATTGCAATACAAGCAAAAGCAAAGAAAAAACATAAGCTCTGTTTCTGAGCGGCAACTAGAGCACGGCGTTCCCTGGCTACCCGGAGACGGAGACTAGAAATCCAAGCTGAAAAAAGCAGACTGTAGTTCTTCCCTGCCTCCAACTACGTCACTGTCACGTTAAATGACGCCGCTGTATGCAGGAAGAACAACAGATTTTGCGGCTCTGAAGTCAGATCTTTGGGTCAATATAGCAGCACTGAGGAATTTATTGCTTCAATCGACTACGTTCACCATCAACACTGGTTGGACAGCCACATAAAAAGGTGGCGAATTATGGCTTATTGTTGGATGTTTGACCTTCACTGTGCAGAGTGATGTATGTGCAGAGTTGAACACTAGAAGGCCGTTTTCACATTCATCCGCTGAAGGAGGGAAGTTTCTCGGTGCTCACCGTAAATCTCAGTTTAACAAGATGATTTTTGTGACATCACAACTCGTTTGAACGCCATTCGTGGCAATTTACCCAAGTGTGACGTGGAGAGGAAGCCTCCAGCGCACAGAGACTGGACAGTGAAGTAGGAGACATCTTGTGTCTTTTGCAATAAACAAGAAATATTTGAATTTCATGAATGTTTCAGATGTCATTTTTAACTAGGTAATTGAACTTTTTTTATTCTTATGTCTTAAAACATGTCTAAACGGGATCTTTATGTTTAGCGCTTGAATGAACTTTGTCACACAGACGTCAGAGTTTATTCATGTTACTCACATTGGTCGTAAACTTTGGGTCGGTACTCTCCCCCGAAGCACTCATACTCCAAAGTTTCGTCATTCATGTCAAACTCCTCCACCACGTTGTCGTTGAACTTGTACCAACGTCCACGAGCGCTGCCACTAAGAGATAAAAAGGACAAACAAAGACGGAGAGAGGGAGGGCGAAGATTAGATTCTGATTCATCCCAATTTGATAATCCATAACTGGAAACTCAGCACATGCTTGAATGAATAATAAATGAACAATAACAAAAAACGCCAGACATAATAAAATATGTGCAAAACTTTCTGACAGCACACCTGGTCAGCATACTGCAGTAAAGGTTTGTGGTGTCCACCTGTACGCCAACCAGCCTGTCTAGTGACTCGTCTAATACATCTCTTACTGACATCAATGATAACCGACTTCGAAGCGACTCCAGAAAGTGTCTAAATTTCTGGAAAGAAATCGTCGTCCTGAGAACAAACTTTCTTTGTCGTAGTCTTTAGCGGGGATAGGAACAAACAAGTGAGCGAGAGAAGGGTGCCAACTATCAGCTCCTGTGGTCTCTTTATGTTCCACTTCTCCAGAGAGCAGTCCTGCCTTCCAGAGCCAGACATCTGGAGATGCTTACAAACTAAACCAGGACGGCCCACACAAAGCCTGATGCTGCATTCATGTGCCCCAAGGAGGTCCGCTAAAATCTGCCTGGAAAACTAAAGCCACAGATTAATGTGCTCCACTAATCACTGGTTATGTGGTTCTTATGTGAAGTAGGAACAGGAGCTGGAAAATAAACTGACAAGCAAATGAAACAGTAAATGTGTTTGATTTTCAGAGAATATTACCCCTTTAACCCTTGTGCCTCACTTTAAAAAAAGTTGTTCTGATGACCTTTAGAGGAGAAAAATGTCTGCGCCCAAAACCTACATCAAATTATATATTAATAGCATTTTCTACTTTCACTGAGTTAAATCTTTTAACCAACTTCAGTGCCTTTAAATGCCAGTTTTTGCCATTTTTACATAATGACATTGTTGTTATTCATGAAAAAAACAAAATGAATTAAATATATTAAATGGTAGATATGGGGTAATTTTTATTTTTCACAGTCTGGGCTATGTCAATGATTAGCAACAACATTGACTTTGATGCATTTTTATTTTTTGTAGATTATCATTATCAAAACTCTCACTTACGTTATAGGAGTCTCCATGATACAGCAGCAATGCTCCTGGTGGAAACCAGGCCCATAAGACAAATATGAGAAAATAGTAAAAACTACAATTTTGAAGCCAGAGCTCTAGATTGAAAGCCTGATATAATAGAATACATGATTTATGCTGTAATGGCCTTTAATGGGTTTCAATAGGGACGTTTTTGTCCTTAAGGGTCTGAGCGTCTGTATTTTGGATACAGTTTATTATAGACTTAAGCCGAAATTATCCTTTCTGCATCCGCAAGTACACGAGAATCTGCGTGATGTAAATTTTCTCATCAGAGGGTGTACGCGTACTCGTGTAGACTCTGTGTGGACGTACGTGTACCTACAATTTGATGTAAGTGGTAGCGTAGCGATCTACTGTGCATGTTTGGACTCCAGAAAGTAGTATAAACAGAACTATTATGCGTCCATGTTGTCCAAAGCTGTCCATGTAAGCGTCCATTCAGGAGTATAACCGAGGCTTTACTATAGGAGCTGAGGTTGAACTGCACTCCCTTGCCAAAATGTATGCCATATGCATTAACACAACCAAAATGATCGAACCTCGCGTTGTCTGCCTCCGCCAACCAGTCACGTTGCAGTGTACATCCAAGTCTGTCCTAAATGTCATCCCTTTATCATTTTATCCTGATATTTTTGTTAAATTGTCATAATTAGCTTATGAATTATTGAGTTATGGCCAAAAAGGTCACAGTGACCTTTGACCACCAAATTCAAATCAGTTCATCTTGAGTCCAAGTGGACGTTTGAGCCAAATTTTCTCAAGGCTTTCCTGAGATATCACGTTCACGAGAATGAGACGACATTCAGACGTACGTAGGCAGACGGACGGACAAACCAAAAACATAATGCATCTGGTCACAACTGTCGAAACTGTCCAAACATGCCTCTAGTGAGGCTGAGGGGTTAAATGAGGGAGAGGTGGAGGACTACAGTGTCTCTTACCGTCTATCTTTAATGAAGGAGTAATAGTGACCAGCGTGTGCCTGACCACTGTGGACGACAACTCCCACGAGTTCATAGTTCTCAGATATGGTGACCTTCTTCCTGGGCGACCCTCCTGAGGGCCCGTCGCCTCGCCCTTCGCCGCCCTCTCCGCTGCAGTCTTGGCGAGCCATTCCAGAGACGGTGTAGGGCTCCATGTTCAACACCCAGGGGAACTGTGCACCGACAATACACAGTACACATAAATCACATTTCAGGGAATTAAAATCAGAAAGTGTATCGTAGTGAGTAGAGATTTGTGATTAGAAATAGTTTGTACCCGAATCTGTTCATCGTATTTGATGGAGCGTCCGCTTTCCCAGTCGAAGCCGAAGCGCATGAGGTGAATACAGAGAACGCTGGGCAGGGACTTGATACACGTCCTCTTCACGGTGGTTCTCTGTGCAGATGGAGAAATGTTACACACTGTAAGTAGTGCGCATGATATTGGTGTAGTAGAATAATAGCCTGCAGAGCACTGTACACACCTTCTCCTTGCACTTCTCACAGTAGTAGGCGTTGCTGCCCTCCAGCACCTCTCCTCTCACAAACTGGTCCAATGAGATCTCCAAGCTTTGACAAGATGTCACTCCAAGGTTCAACGCCATGAACGTTTCTTCACGCTCGTACCTGTGTATAACAGAAAAGGTCAAAGGTCAAACATCACCTCAAAAAAGGAAACAATAGTCTTGAAGTTTGAGAAACAAATATTCTTGCTCACCGGTGAGGACAGTCTTTACAGATCTTCTGGTCAGAGAAGATTCCCTGAAAAGTGTTTTTGAAGATCTGTTCTCGACCCATTTTCTGGTGGAAAGGAGTCTCATCATTAATATCATCACAACCAATTAGGTATTATAAGTGATTCTCTTTTTTTTAAATTGGTGTGATATTGGTGCACATGAGTTTTACCTTGAGGTGTTCATCAAGCTGATCCACCAGACTAGTGAAGAACTCATAAGCATCCTGCTGTTCTCTTACATACAACTCCTTGTTCCACATCTTGAAGATCTGCAGCAGACACCACACATTTGCACGTGGATAATAGTTAGTAAGGGTGGGGGGAAAAACGTATTCATGTAAGAATCAAGATTCTTATCTTCTAAGATTATGAATCGATTCACAACTTCCAAAAATGTATTTAAAAAAAAAATTAAATTCTACAAAAGAACCTACATATTGCAAATGATGGACAGTAATCCTACACACCAAGTCAAAGTTATGTCGAAGCATTATTGTGTGGTTGTTGAAATGTCAAAGTGTTATTTTGTGTACAATGTATTCTTGAAATTGGCAAGTTTCTGAGAAATAAAAAGGGAGCTAGTCTACCAATTTTATTTATGTACCAGGCAACATTTTTTTGTATAACTTGAGCTTGTTATTCTTGAAGTCACTGAGAATTGAGAAAAACTAAAAATCTGTGCAAGCTACCATGAATAAATGTTAACTTTTGCCTTTGTGTGTTTACATTATTGCAATCAGTTGATATAACTTTTTTCAAATATAAAAAATCCAGAGCTGCAACAATTAAACGATTAGTCGTCAACTATTCAATTTATCACCAAATATTTTGATAATTGATTAATTGGTTTGAATAATTTTTTAAGACAAAAAGAAAAAGTCTAAATTCTCTGATTCCAGCTTCTTAAATGTGAATATGTTCTGGTTTCTTTACTCCTCTATGACAGTTAACTGAATATCTTTGAGTTGTGGATAAAACAAGACATTTGAGGACGTCATCTTGAACTTTGGGAAACACTGATCCACATTTTTCACAATTTTTCTGACATTTTATGGATCAAACAACTAATCGATTAATTGAGAAAATAATCCACACATTAATCTATAATGAAAATAATCGTTGGTTGCAGCCCTAAAAAACAACATAATCGTTATACACACTTTACTCTGCTTTAATGCCATAATTTGCCACACCGCCTTTATTAGAGCACGATGGACTGGAGGAGATCCTGAAATTAGCACTCTGATGTAGGCATACTGAATTGAGAATCTATTTTGAATCAAATCGTGACCTCAAGAATCAAAAGTGGATCGTGCCAAAAGATTCACACCCCTGATAGTTAGGTAATAAACTCTATAAATGAAATCATGCCACAGGATAACTGGAGATAGACTGAGAGAGTTCAGGGATTTCTTTGATATTGCAGACAATGACCGTCGTTATAGAGGAGGAGGGTGTTTTTGTGATAAGTGAACTTTTTGTATTGTTGAGAGAGAGGGAAATCAAAACCTTTGTGAATGTGTTGCCCCTGCAGTCATAATGCGCAGCACAACAAACTGAATCATCAACACTAAGTTTTTCTCAATAAGATAAACTCACTCGATTTTTTTGTTCACCATGTAAATCATTTCTTAATTTGCAACTCAAAGTGGCAACAGACAAGTTGATTGTATTACAATCAGAGCACACTGAAGTGTCTGTTACCTTCCAGAAGTTCTCGGGTATGTAGTACTGCAGTTTGCTCTCCATCAGGTGGCCAAACAAAGACTGGACCTGGTAGAAGACGCTCTCATCTGGCTGATCCGTGTCGTCCTCGATGGATAGGAAAGCCTACAAATCAAACACATGTACTCAGTGATATCGGACTCACAGTGTGGAACTCTGTCAAAGATCTAAACAGCACATAGAAGATATGTGTGTACCTCTGGCAGGCCGGGCTGCATGTAGAGCTGCTGAAACACAGCATTCATGTAACACGTGGCTCCGCCGTTCTTCAACCCAACGAAACCTGAGACTGAGCGGCTCTCTACGGGGGGAAGGTACTGAGAGACACGCAGAGAGTCAGATTCACAGCTAAACTATTATCAAACCATATGTACCAATAAATATCGGTGTCTTACATCGAACTCCTTGCAGAGCGAAGGATCAGACTGGTGGTGCATGGACATGAGCTCTCTGGTGATGAGCCGGAGGTTCATCAACGAGCTGTCAGCCAGCATCACCAGCACCTCGTAGGCTGCCAGCCTGCTGCTGGCCGTGCTGCACCTGAACGCACCACGACAAAACATTAACGTAGTGGTTCACAATATTTTAGAATGAGCTCACAGGGGAAAAATGAAATGTAACTGATGGATTAGGATTAGCGTGTCGTACTTTGGGTGGAAGTCGTGGCTGGGGGCCGGGGAGGGCGTGGGGTTT
The DNA here is from genome assembly GCF_015220745.1 of Sebastes umbrosus. NCBI lineage: Eukaryota > Metazoa > Chordata > Actinopteri > Perciformes > Sebastidae > Sebastes > Sebastes umbrosus. The sequence goes on along the minus strand of NC_051273.1, from coordinate 24,281,760 downwards.
GAACTGTTGATGATGATGCGCGAGGCTCGAAACAGGAAGTCATCCAACAGCTGCTGGATCAGAGATGCACCTGAAAAAAGAGAGTTACACATCCTCACATTTCATATTAATGTTCTCAACTTCCAAACCGTGTTAAACGGGTGCAGATGTGCATCGTTAACGTGTGCTCACCGAGATGCTCCTTCTCGTTGCCACAGAGTGAGAGTAACGTCTTGATGAGTCGGAGGTGTCCCGCCAGGAGGATGTTGTCCGCCTCGCTGGTCTCCATCTCAGAGCTCCAACTGGGCTCAAAGTTGTCCAGCCAAGAGATCTCGTCCTCCAGCATCGTGGCTGAACTCACTTTTAACACCTCCATCTCAGACGCTGGAGGAGACGGAGAGACGGAGAGAGAAAAGATGGAAAAATGATACATTGATCTGTAATGACTGAAACGGGAAGCTACATTCTCTCTATTAAACAATTCTTACATCTGGGACAATATTTCATGTCTAGGGAGGGCTGCTTGATTATGGCAAATATAATAATCATGATTATTTTGGTCAATATTGAGATTACGATTATTTAACACGATAACTCATAAACATCATACATTTATTAAACATTTTGTTTAAATTGTCTTTTTAACAGTGGAATATAATTCAATTGAAAAACAAATACAAATATAAATAAAAAATAAATGTAAAAAAATGAAATAAATAATATATATAAATCGTATTTATGTATTTTAACCAGTGGAATATAATTCAACTGTAACACCAATAAAAAAAAAATAGAAAAAAATTAGATGAATAAAATAAATTATATCAATAATTTATTTGATTTATTATTTGTCTTTTTAACAGTGGAATATAATTCAACTGAAAAACAAATAAAAAATAAATGTCAAAACATTAGATGAATATAATAAATATTATATACATATATATATATATACATACATACATATACTGTATATATTTAAATAAATAATATAAAAATAAATTTGATCAAAATACATACATAGATATTTAATTGTAAATATAATTTAATTATTTATTATAAAATAATATATACAAATAAATTAGACCAGTATAAATTAGATCAAATATGTCGTAGTTCACTGCCACAACCTACCGAATATATTCAACATTTTGGTAAACTATTTTAACATATTCCAGTCAGTAACTCAGCAAAAAAGGGTGAAAGCGGACTGCTGTAAAGGAACAGGCGCTGGATTTATAGCACAAGAAGACAAAACGAGAGCATTTGGCCCAATAATCATTTTTATCTCAATTATCTTGTTTCCAAATCGTTGGAAGCCAAAATCATTATCACCCAGCCCTACATCTAGGTATTGATAAAAGTGACAGAAAAAGGGAATTGATGGTCTTACTGGTGAGGTCATCCAGAAGCTGACATCTTAGGTCAAAGTACTCCGTGCACTGGGACAGCAACCTGAGAAGAAAAGCAACATCAACACAAGAACGCTGCTAAAGATTCAGGGATGTAAATGTGTGTGTGTTTCTTGATCAAGTACCTCTGGTTGACCCCTCTCATGATAGATGTAGGACTCCATAATGGCAGCTGAGCAGTGAGAATGACTGTGATGAGGAACAAGTTGGGTTTCTGGACCTCGGCGAAGGCTGAAGTGTCCGTCTGGCTCAGAGTGTAGAGCTGATCACAAGCTACACGGCGGATCTGATAAGAAGGAAGAGACGGACACCGCAAGTGTAAACACACACTGCTGCAATGTTGGGGATATATTTCTATTTAACAGAAAGAGGGTGTTGTTTACCTCTCCGCTGGGAGAGCCCAGCAGAACATCAATGATGAAATCATTGACGGAGGGAAGGTTGTAAAAAGAACCTGGAGAAAGAAACCAACCACAGGATTGAGAGTCACTTCACGTCTGGCCAACACACAGAGCAAAAGGAAATGTAGAAACTACAGTATTATTCCAATACATAGAGGACTGATGTACAGATATTATCATAAAAGGGAGCATGTATGCTCGAGTCTTACACAGCTGCTGACAGCGTAGCTGCAGACAGGTGACCAGCAGTGACAGAGCCTCGCGGGCGATGATGGCGTCTTTAATAGAGACGCACTGCTGTCTCACACATATCCCTGCATGCAACGCTGTTGGCGTGGTCTCCCCCTCGCTGCTGGAGCTGCAGTTACTGCCTGCAAACAATAAACACAAGACATTTGTTTTACTTTCATTTCTTTAGCTTTTGTTTGTGGCACCGGAAACGCTTCGACCATGAGAAACAAAACATAGAAGAATGAAGTTATGCAGGATATTTTCGACACCTACTGACTGTGAACATCTGGCTGTCATCACAACAACTTCTCAGATTATATGTAAATACTTTGTGGAGAATGAGAAGATCTAGCACCCACAATTAGGGAAAGTTTATTGATAACGATTTCAATATTGAGTCCTCTTAACGTTCCATTACTTTATCGATTCCTGATAAATTGTTGGGTGGAAAATAAGTACATACAGGTAAGGCTGAAGACTAACTAGTATTAATTATGTATTATAGGCTGCTTAGAGCTAGTGTTAGGAAGTTAAACAGGTCATAATTTCCTCTCTAATATCTATTTTATATTGCTGTGAAAACATCTGGATTTATTGAAGTTTCTCTCGAAAATCAATTTTACAAGATCACATTTAAACACGTCATAATAGCGTTAGAATTTACCATTGCCTAATACTCATTTTTCCTGAACAGATCCTGAACGCTTCATAATGTAGTGCAACCTCCGCTAACAGCCAACAGCTACCATTACTAGTTCTCCTCCTGCCAATTTCAATACGGATTTGTTGTCCACAATGTAGCGTTATCAGGGAAAAAATAAGGTTTATTAGCGTCACTCGTTTCTCTCCGCCATGGCTCCGGTCCCAAACGTTACATCATTGTGCATGTGCAACTGGTGGAAAGCCCCGATAAGAGGAATTTCGATCACAGAGGCATGCAATGCCAAGGTATCGGACAACTATTCCTATCCCTACCCACAATAACATTGAAAGTGTGTTTACTACGTCACCTGTACTGCTGACTCTGGTGCGGACTCCCTGTGGCAGAAGGGAGCTGTGGGTCTCTCTGATTGGCTGTGGGCTGCCGACCAGATCCAATCGGCCTGCTGCAGCTGCCCAGGTCAGACGCATGAAACAGGCCACAGTGGACGTAAAGTCACCCACCTCCATGGTCTGGGAAAGAGAACATCGTGCTTGAAAATATTCTACACTCTAAGATCAGTCTGAGTGCTGAATCAACGGTGGGGTTGTCATGGAAACAAGTGTGTTTTACCTGAATAGCGACGCGAGCAGCCGGTACGATTTCCTCCACTCTGATGGAGGAGCGCTCAGACAGAGACATCTGTCTGTAGGAGGACTTCTCTGGAGTCCCACAAAGAGACAGCTGTCGCCCGGCCCGCCCGGCGTTACGGAACGGACGAGATGACAGCGACTCACCATCCCTGATGACATCATCATCCAGCGCTGCAGGCATGCTCTGGCCAACCAGAAGAAACCTGCAAACACGGCCAGTTGAGTATGAAGTCTAAATTGGTAGGTGGCCCAGAATATCAGCCCCCTGTGTGTGTGTGTTTGCGCGTGTGTGAGTTTTGCACCTGGCCAGCTGAAGGCAGATGGAGTAGACTCCTTGTCTGGTCTCATAGTCCACCTCTGATGGGATGGAATCTCTCTGCATAACATTCACCACCAGACTGCAGAGGAAACACACAGAAATACTGTCAGAACTAAAAATAAAAGCTTTGGATAAAAGCTTATGCTAGGTGGCATATGTGTGTCAGTATGTGACACAGTTTAAGTCTGCTTATACATGCCACAGTGAAACAACAGCCCTTTCCGTCGGGGAACTGAAGCCGTTATCTACGCTCTCTTTAAATAACGAACAAACTCACCGATCAAGGCAGCAGTAAACAAGCAACTTCTTTGTTCTGCTCTACTGAAGGTAATACACTGACTATGGATAATAACCTCATGCAACCCCACTTCAAAACTATCCCAGAGTTTAGCAAGTGTGTTCTACTCTGTTACCTGAGGCCTCCTGCTTTCAGGAAGTTCTCACAGAAGGACTTGCTGCTAGTTTTGGCCATCTCATCGTCCGACGTGGGCATGAGCTTTGAACTCAACACCTGACACACAGAGAGAAGAGGGAGGATAACCGACGTCAAAGTCACTTTTTAAGTTTGAGAAGAGGTGTTACAAATTGGAAAATTATGTATTGTGTTTAAGGTGTGTATGTTCACATGTGTGTGCATACCTCCAGGTTGTACAGCACTCTGAAGGTGGACATGCCCGGGGCCGAGGATCTGAAGAGGGACTCCAGGATGGACGCGGCACTGGGCTGGTGCTGCTGCTTGGAGGACATAGACGGAGAACGGGAGCCTGTTCCCTGGAACAGTGTCTTCTATAGATAAACGAGACACAAAGGGAGTTTAGAAAATAACAGAGAAGCACAGAGAGAATGTGTAAACCAGAGAGACGTATATAGACTTAAAGCATCAAATAATAATAGAAAAGTAGAGTGAGAGCTTCAACGTCCAGCATCAGTAGTTACCACATGACCAGCGACAGTCTGATGTACCTGGTGGCTCCAGACGCTGGATTCTTTGGGAACAAAGTTATCAAGAGCATCCTGCACTTCTGGATCTGTTGGAATCAGCAGCAGCAGCTTCCTCACACGAAGGGTGATCCTGGAGATTACAATATACTGACCGATAAATATTAGGGCTGGGACGACATGCTTATCTCCCAATACGATACTATCACGATACTTAGGTGCCAATTTCATGTATTACCCTTCAATATTACGATTTATCGTGATTTTTGTTAACTTTTTTTAACACTAGACCATGGGAAAAAGTTGAATCATTCACTTCTAAGGACATTTACTTTGGAAAATATCTAAATTGATATAGTAAAAATGTTTGATTTTGTGCCTGTATGTAGTCAGAGATTCTCAGGAGTTATTTAGTAAAGAATTACTTATTGAATTTTTCCAGCAACCCAAAAATCAATGCCTCACAAATTAGTGGCATTTTCTTTTTAATTTATACGGGACATGTAATGTTTTATACTTCTGGTGAATATAATCCATCAATCTTATTTCAATATATGTATTTTGTATACACAGTTCCCCTTGCTAACACCTTATTTTGAAAACTGGACGTAGTCCCACGTGTCTACTTCCTCTAACTTCTCCAAGGTGGTCGCTAGCTCTCCCGTCAGCTCCGTTCTCTTTATACATCCATGGTCAGCTCCATCGGGGCCGTTTGAATGCATTTAACATAAATGTCAGTATATGGGTGCTCTACAGTTGTAGCGACAGCTGGCTTGACCGCAGTGGAGCACTATGAGCACTCATGTTGGTTGTATTATCGCAATACGATACCTGTCCATGACAGAGTTAGCATGCAGCTTTTGCCCTTTCTAGCTCTGCTTTTGCTGGCAATTGTTTCCTTACTTTACTGTATGTGTAGTGTTTAATAAAAGTGGTAACTTCCTTCCACCTCAGCATAGACTCAAATGAAGCTATTGAATTTGAATTATATTGATTTAGGCTTTAAAAATTAGATAAAAAAATAGTAATAATATTAGGACCACCTCGAAAAAGAGATGATTCATTTCGAGGGGTTATCCTAATATAATAAACTCCTTCTATAATAAAAGTCGTGATATTTAAGTGAATCGATTTTTTCCCCAACCCCTAACATATATACACAGTCCTTTCTTTCTTGTTGTCAACAAGGTGCATGTGACTTAGAATTGTACTATCTTACCTGGTTTCATCGAGGTTAGCCAGCTGGTAAAGCATCTCAAACACATTACACACCAAAGCCATCACCACACCGGGCAGGGACTTCTCCTGGAGACATAACAACATGAACACAGTGTGTCAGAAGAACCGATGTAAGCCTTGAGTGTGTCCACAGTGTTGTTAGTGCGTAGTCATGTCTGAGCTGGTACCTGCTCCAGGGCGTAGGCCGAGTTGAAGACGGCGGAGCTGGAGCTGCTGGAGGCGGAGGCCGAGGACTCGGAGCTGCCAGAGGGAGTGCCGGTGCCGGAGCTCTTCACAGTCAGGCTCTGCTCGTCGTTGAAGCCGAGCTGGGACAGCAGCTTCTGGTCCCGGTTCATGGTCATCTAACACATGGTGGAGGGAGCAGTGAAGGGACGGAGTGAGAGAAAAACAGGGGTTGTTCGAGACTGTGTTTCCCCTGCCATACAATAGATGACCAAGCCACCAACGAAGAGGAGGTGTCACCCTGCCTACAAGAATTTACTGTGCATTGGTTTGTAGTTTGTAATGTGTACTGGCTTCAGGGGAAACACATGACTGGGAGAGGATTAAAATACTTTGATGAGGAAGTGACAGGTACAGTTATATTTTTAAAACAAAAGAGGAACAGAGTCCCTGTCACGTACAGAGTCATTAAAACTTACCACACTGTCATTGGCAAAGATCTGGACATTATCCACCGGACAGCTCAAGTGTTCAGCTATCTTCCACCGGATACTTCCTATTGTCTCATTACTGTGGGTCTGCAGGACACGGACACGGACACACACACACACGGACACACACACACGGACACACACACACGGACACACACACACACACACACACACACACACACACACACACACACACACACACACACACACACACACACACACACACACACACACACACACACACACACACACACACACACACACACACACACACACACACACACACACCAGGGTTATTTACTCTGTAGATGTAACTCCACACAATAAATGTGTATTACAGGGCACTAAGAAAAGTCTTACAATACCTCTAAGGTGAAAGTGTCTTTGGTTGACTCATAGGTGATATGAAGAGTGACAGGGTGTCCATTGAACGAGGCCCCGTGAGGTAGAATAGTGCGAGGAACTGAGTACATATCCTACACAGAAAAACACACACAAAATGCTTAAAAAAACTCATTGACCCTCCTTTGAAGGATCCAGCTTTTGTATTAAAACTAGTTAGTATTATATGAGAAACAAGGACACACAGTCATAGACACTAACATATTTACTGTCAAAATGCACCATTGTGCATCCCATTAAAAAAGTTGGTCTGATATCCTTAGAGAACAAAAAAGTCTGCGTAAAAAAATTATGAAAATTATATGTTAATATTATTTCTAGGACTGTCAATCGATTAAAATATTTAATCTTGATTAATCGCATGATTGTCCATAGTTAGTCGTAATTAATCGCAAATTAACATTTTGTATCTATTCAAAATGTACCTTAAAAAGGAGATTTGTCAGGTATTTAATACTCTATCAACATGGGAGTGGGCAAATATGCTGATTTATGCAAATGTATGTATATATTTATAATTGGAAATCAATTAACAACACAAAATAATGACAAATATTGTCCAGAAACCCTCACAGGTACTGCATTTAGCATAAAAAATATACTCCAATCATAACATGGCAAACTGCAGCCCAACAGGCAACAACAGCTGTCAGTGTGTCAGTGTGCTGACTTGACTATGACTTGCCCCAAAACTGCATGTGATTATCATAAAGTGGGCATGTCTGTAAAGGGGAGACTCGTCGGTACCCATTGAACCCATCATCATTCACATATCTTGAGGTCAGAGGTCAAGGGACCCCTTTGAAAATGACAATGCCAGTTTTTCCGCGCCAAAATTTAGCGCAAGTTTGGAGCGTTATTTAGCCTCCTCTGCGAAAAGCTAATATGACATAGGTTTTATAGTTTCATATGATGCCATAATCTTCACTCTTGCTTTACAATTAAGCGCGCTACAACCTCAGAAACATTGAATATCGGCTGGGCCTGACGGCGGCCCGTAGGATTTTTAAGAGGTTAATTGGAAATCGCAATTTGCGTTAAAGAAATTAGTGGCATTAAAACAAATTTGCTTTATTATCAAGTTACCTTTGACAGCCCAACTCAACACCCTTGCCAAAATGTATGCCATATGCATTAACACAAACAAAATGATCAAGCTTTTAAAAAGCCAAACATGTCCCTAATGATGCACAAGGGTTAAAGTGAAGAAGACAGGGCCTACCTCTATAGTGATGACGTAGCGTTCAGCCAGTAGCAGCAGTCTTTCGATTATCACCAGCTTAGTGGATCTACAGACGAACATAAAAAGAAGAGTTTCAACATGTCTGAAAAAAGTGTTTTTTAGTAGTGAAGTATATACATATTTACTCTCTATGATGACTAGGAACACTCTTAAACAAACATGTTTTAATAGGTTTAGTAACTATGTTCTTCTTACCCAAACCCCCCTCTGTACCTGGATGGTGATTGTACAGATGTGGCCACCGTCGGCATGGCAGTGGCCGTCAGCATCTTGGTTGCCCTAGTAACAGCATGTGTTAAAGTAGGCCCGCCCAGGGCCGAGCTGGCTGCCTGAGAAAAAAAGAGAAACAGAAATGACATTTCAGCTGTTGATTTCTGTCAAAAGGCACAATCGCTCCTAACGGTAACATATTCCACTGCTTACTTCCAGTCGCTTGTAACAATCAGCTATGAACTTCTTGTGCAAAGACACGGAATCCTGTGAGGAAGTAAAAATTCATATTATTATATGTGGTTTCAAGTTTCAAAAAGGGACAGAACACACTAATTTACTCACAGATGTTAACTCTGGAATTTCTTTTCCTGTTTTCGAAATTCACTATTTACCACAAAATACTCATATCACTTATTCAGAGCAAAATGAGGCTTTAAACAAGATGGCAGAATCTTACAGGAATTTCTGAGGTATTAATCCATAGTCAGTGTATTATCTACAGCAGAGAAACAGACAGGAGTGCCAGCACGGGAGCAAACCAATGCAGTGCTGTGGACGGGGGCAGCAGCAAAACGTATTTTGGACACGTAAAAAAATCAGTATCAGTTTAAGTTTACGCTATATTTAGAACATTTTCACCGCTTTATTTTGCAGTCAGACAGCCCTTTCTGATGGGAACTGAAGCCGTTATCTATGCTCTCATCAAAGCCACCAGACTCGATTGACAAAAACAGTAATTTTACCTCGCAGAACACGGGAGCTGCTGGTCTACCGCTGCCTCGATCGGTTAGTTTGTTTGTGTTATTTTGTGACTTTGGTGAATTTAAACTAACCCTTTAAAGCACCGAAGTCACACAATAACAGAAGCAAACCAACCGATGGAGGCAGAGGTAGACCAGCAACTCCTGTGTTCTGTGAGGTAAAAATTACTGTTTTTGTCAATGGAGTCTGGTGGCTTTGAAGAGAGCATAGATAATGGCTTCAGTTCCTTGCCCTTTCCGACTGGGAAGTGAAGCAGTTATATCAATCTATGCTGTTCTCTTCAAAGCCACCAGACTGTGTGATATTTAAAGAGAGCGTAGATAAAGACTTCAGTTCCCCATCATAAAGGGCTGTGTGACAGCAAGATAAAGCGGTGAAAATGTTCTAAATATAGCGTACACTTAAACTGATACTGATTTTTTTAGATGTCTAAAAACCGGTTTGCTGCTGCCTCCGTCCACAGCAGTACATTGCTTTGCCCCCGTGCTGGTACTCCTGTCTGTTTCTCCAAACTGGGAGCGTTCCGACCGCCATCTACTGTAGGTAATACACTGACTATGGATAAGTACCTCATACAACCCCACTTCAAAACACCCAAACTATCCCTTTCAGTTACACTGTTATTCTCAGATAGTGAGACTCACATGAGGGGACTGCTAAAAGACAGGAGCATGTGCGCACACACACATATTATACTGACCTTCTTCATCTTGGGATTGAGGTTGGTGTAGCTATATGTGATAATGAGCTGGATTGCTTCGTTGGCTATCTCTTCATCAGGGGTTTCCATGGCGATGCGCCAGATAAAATCCATCCCTGCCAGGTCAAGGCGCTCCACACACTGAAATCAGATCATATGATCCATTAAATATAAAGATGTGTTTTACCTCTATACATATTATTACATTTCAGCTCTCACTGACAACAAACTAAATGCAAAGAAACATGTGAGTAAGGACTGACCAGCTGAGTTCCCTGGCGTTTGAGGCGATGGTCACACAGATTAACGTTCTCAAAGAAGGTCTTAAACAGATTGAAACCTGGGAGACACATAAAACATGTTAACTGCTGTCTCACATATTTATTCATAAACTATTCCTGAAAGGCCGTCAATAGTTGCAGAGAGTTTCTCACCGTTCATGGTGATCTCATAGGGCTCCAGTTTTAGGATCTTCTCCTTGAAGAGCTGCTGCTGAACATCACTCTCGAGGTCATGTTGTCCTTTGGTGAACCACTCAAAACACATCTGCACACATCGAAACATACCATGGTTAAGGTTAATTGAACTGAGTCCTGGATGCAGGACTTGTGTGTTCTTCAGAGGGTAATCTGCTCGATTTTCCTTTCGTTAACAAGAAGCAGCTCTTGCCGATTATCGTATCCGATATTCAGCATTTTTACGATTATCGGAATCGTAAAAGTTTCAAGAACACCACAATCTTATGATCTATTTATATGCTGGCAAGCAGGCCCAGTTTCCCACTGAAAATGTCAGAATAATGCACTTTGTTGCAGTGATATTCAGTCAACTATAACGAGATATTAGAGTTAATTTACATGTAGTAATAGTTACAGTATATCTCTGAGTAATGTTGGTGGCAGTGCAACTGAAACTTATTTTAGCTGCTGATTTGTGAACGTAACATTACTCGCCCGTATGAGTTGGTGTTTTTACGCAATACATAGATGAATTTTTTTCCCACCCCTAATATATAACCTAGGTCTAGTCGTTTTTAGAAATTTTAATGCGGAAAAGTTACATATTATACCTTTAATGCCAAATTAACAAGACGCCACTAACAATCAAATTTATAGTTCATTATTTCTGAGACTATATCATGAACCAGGATATAAAACCAACATATGATTCTTTAAAATGTGCCAAAAACACTGTTCTAAAATAAAGAGAGTTGAGTTAAAAAGCTGATGTTTGCAGTGCCTTTGTTCCTTCAGAGCAGTCATCCAGAGAAGTCTAAGGTCCAAGGACAAGGATTTCATTTGCATAACTGTTTCCATACCTCACGGTCAAGTTCACAGACATCCGGCCCCGACACCAGGCACTCCCAGAGCTCCTTGGCCCTGTTCCACACCAGGTAGAGGCTGGCCTCCTGGAGGAAGAAGGCCAGGAAGCGCAGGTGGCTGTCCAGATACTAAAAACACAGATTCAGAGACACATCATGTCACCGTGACCCTCAAACACACGCAGTCAACGTACACTGTGCTGCTCAACTTTGATTACTTTCTGTGTAAACCTTACAGCTCAGATAAAATGACAAGTTAAGCGGTGAGTGTGAGTGGTGTGGAAATGGTCGGCAAACACCGCTTTCTTTTATGAACGTATCATAACAACGGCTTGTATATCTGCCGTCTTCCAGTTTCCCTTTTTGAATGATGAATACAGACTACCGCCGCCTGCTAGTGTGGAGATATTTCCTCTCACACAGGTGCAGAGAGTACGTGCTAACTGGCCGTCAGCTGTAGTCTTTGTAGTGTGTTCAAATGCATCTAGTCGGCCAAAACAAAAGCGATGTGAGACGACACAACAGACGGCGTTCATCGCCGCTAGTTCTTTGATTGTCGGCTTGGTGTGTCTGGGCCTTATGAGAGAAAATGGGACAGACAAACCTCCTGGTAGGTGTACCGTCCGTCCACCAGCGTTGAGCCTGAGAGGCCGTTATTTCCCGCAGCGGTCACAGCCAGTCGATGGCAGCACACGAGGGACCCCGTGATCAGTTTGACGATCTCAAAGTTCTTCTTCAAGTCCTGGATGATGCTCTGTTGGGGGTAAAGGAAAGTAAAGGTTACCATGGCAACATTGCACCAACTGTACAATCGTTTGTTTGTTTGTTGTGTGTTTGTGTCACCTTGTCCTGTTTCTGATAGGTCTGCTTGATGAAAGAACGGGTGATCTCGTGCAGCTGGCGGAGAGCAGGAACAACCCAGACAGCCTGAGGACTGCTCTGCTGAGAAGCCTGTTGACACACACACACACACGCCAGATAATGAGATCCACTAAGGCAGACGCGTGCTTATCACATTTTATAATCAGATTGCTTTGTCATCACAGACCCACTATTTTTGTAGTTGTTTAAACATGAGAAAGAAAACCAGAGCCAGGGATGTAAAACATTGGACAAGAAACTTTGACTGTTAAAAGGGACAATTTGGATGTTTCTCAGTGGGGTTGTATGAGGTACTTCTTAATAGTCAGTGTATTACCTACAGTAGATAGCAGTTTAAGTATATGCTATATTAAGAATATTTTCACTGCTTTAACTTTGGACGGGGAACTGAAGACGTTATCTGTGCTCTCTTCAAAGCCACCAGACTCCATTGGCAAAAACAGTCATTTAACCTTGCAGAACACAGGAGTTGCTGGTCTACCGCTGCCTCGATCGATTACTTTGTTTGTGTTATTGTGTGACTTTGGGGAATCTGAACTAACACTTTAAAACACCAAAGTCACACAATAACACAGGAACCAGGAACTTCTGTTTTCAGCGAGGTAAAATTACTGTTTTTGTCAATGGAGTCTGGAGGTTTTGGCGAGAGCAGAGATGGATATAACGGTTTCAGTTCCCCGTCAGAAAAAGCTGTCAGCGAGGTAAAGCAGTGAAAATATTCAAAATATTTAAACCGATATTGATTTTTTTAGGTGTCTAAAATACGTTTTGCCGCTGCCCCCGTCCACAGCAGTACATCGCTTTGCTCCCGTGCTGGTACTCCTGTCTGTTCCTCCAAACTCCATCTACTGTAGGTAATACACTGACTATGGAGAAGTACCTCATACAACCCCACTTCAAAACATCCAAACCATCCCTTTAAAATAAGTTTAAAGTTGTTCAGTTACAACTGCTTTTAAAGTCCAAATCAAATATCAAACATGTGCTTCTTTTATATATCCGAGGCTCTGATTAGATTCCTCTTTGCAGGAGTAAAATGTGCTCGCCCTTCCACCAAAGCTGACCATTCATCCAGCAGCTAAATCACTCATTTAATCCAGCCAGCTCTCACCCAGGACAAGATCAACACCACTGTGTAATCATTAGTCAGTGCCAAAGCCCTCTCAGTGCAGAAGATTGACATACACCTGGTTACAATAACCTCACGTTACAATCAAGTGTGAAATTATCAACCTGTGACCAATGACACCCCTTTTGTGGTCAAACCCTCCTCCACGATTGGTTGGCAGGCGTGAAGCAGCAAGATTGGATAGAGACAAGTCAGTGGAATTATAAATTAAATGGGCTCCTTCTCTTACTTTGGCCAAAGAGTTAGCTTTCTTCTTGCCCCAAGTGCCAGTAAGAAATGAGCTTTGAATGTCGCTGCCTTTACAGTCCTCCTGAGTGTGAATCTAGAAACATACATTTCATTTGAAGGGCGGTTTGAAATCTGCAGTCACAGTTTACAGGTCCTCGTTTTACTACATGTAAATATAAAATACACATTAATTCCTTACATAGGCTTTTATTTATTTATACCCTTAATTAGGGATGCACCGATACCACTTTTTTTCAGACCGAGTACAAGTACTTACATTTGGAGGTGGAGCGTGAGCGCGTGCGATAGGACCCGTAAGATAGTGACAAGAGGTTAGAGTCACGCTGCCGTAAAGTGGTATCGGTGCCGTTGTATCAGAGCCGTTTTACGAGTACATGAGCACAGTATCGGCTATCGGTGCATCCCTACCCTTAATGTCAGTATCCATAAATGAATCAAGACTAGTTGGTAACACTTTACTTTATGTCTCCTAATTTATCATTAATAAGCAATGTATAAACAAATGGTTTATAGCACACTATAATGTAGTTGTAATCAGATATAACGGTATATTTTAAGTTTTAATAAACAGTATTTGTCAACAATTATACCTTCTCCTCTGAACCCATAGTTTGGGTTCCCACAGGACACTTATATCTGCTTGTGACTACATTATATGTTGCCGACTATTTAATAATAACTTTAATAAATAAAAGTGAAAGGTTCTTCTTTAAAGAACTGAGGAGTTTAATCATAATGTGTGTAGTTTTCTTGAATCTGTCAACAGGATTTGACAAATGGTATCTTTATGCAAACATGAATATAAAGGAAGCATCTTGATAAATGAGCTCTATTGACTCAAGTAAATACTGAGTCAGAGCTCTGGAAGATGGAGAAAGGAGAGAGTAAAACGGGAGAGATTGTGTGACATCGGCCTTTGTAATGTCACAGTGTTTCTGTCATGTTCAGAGGAAAAAGAGGAAATTAGACCTTTTTTTCTTGACTTTCAAAAAAAGCTTTGAAATAAATAATGAACTTGTGATCCCTATCTCCATCACCCACTGCGGCTCCATGGATGCTAGACTGAGGCAAACTCAGATGAGAGAGATGTAAACAAACTGAAGTTGAAGGGTAATATGCAGCACTAACAAGGACGTGCTAACTTTAGAACAAAACTGTCACAGCAGGCAGAAAAATGTAGAGGCCTAATGTAGTGTGTTTCTATGGAAGACCATTACTGCCAATGTGATGGGATAAAAAAAAGATCCTGAAAATCATTATAATGAGAAGCTTTCACAAAATAGTGACTTAGTATTTTAAAATAATAATAAATAATATGAGAAACTTTCATAGTCGTTATTTTGAGAAAGATTCTCATTTTGAGATAGTATGTCAATTTATTGAGATACTTTCTCGTTATTTTGAGATACTAAGTCATTATGTTGAGTAAGTAAGTCATTATTTTGAGAAAGTTTCTCGTTATTATGAGATACTATGTCATTATTTTGCAATACGATCAAATTTTTGAGAAAGTTTCTTGTTATTTAGAGATACCAGGTCAGTATTTTAAGATATTATATCATTATTTTGAAAAAGTAAGTCATTATTTTGAGGAAATTTCTTGTAATGTTCAGATACTATGCCATTATTTTGAGTTACTAATTCAAAATTTTGAAAACGTTTCTTGTTATTTAGACGTACTACGTCATTATTTTGCGATACTAGGTCATTATTTTGAGATGATTTTTTCTTTTACTGGCAGAAATGGGCTTCCACAGTTTCCCTTAAACATGCTGAGCTGCATTTTTGAGCTGCACAAGGAACATTATTTTCTTATATGTAAATAAAAAATAAACAACAAGTTTATTTACTCTTAGAGCCGATCCTGAAATGACCTTGTTAAACACCAAACCGCAATAAACACTCGCCCCCACATCCACAAAGACAACACGATGCAGCTGTAGCATGTCTGTCTCACCTTCTTAATGTCCTCAATACATTTAATGATGTAACTGCGTTTCACGGTCTCCTTGACAGCGTAGGCGTCGCTCAGGATCCCCAGATGCTCCTCCAGCGCCTGCTGGACTAGACTGGTAGGCAGCGTGGGGAGGTGAGCCAACTCCCACAGCACCTCCAGCACCTGAACAGACACAGACTTCACTTTAATAATCTACAGTATGCTGATTAACACCTCTGTTTTTCCATTTACTCCTCAATGTCCTTGACAGAGTGAGAGATATACCAACATACCTTTCCTGTTGTGGTTTCAGAGCGAGCCTCTCTGCCGATCCGCCCGATCAGACTGAGCAGCTTCTGCCTCACACGGTCACTCTCGACCTCCCAGCTCTAAACAACACGCAAACAGATTATCATTAACACTATACACAGACTCACAAACCACTTTTTATTGAGCCAATTTACTAGGGGCGGGGAACACACAAAAAAAATTCACCGATTCACCTATGTATCGCGATTTTTATCTTTTTTTTACGATCTTGAAATTGATTTTTAATGCCAGAATCGATATATTTGCTTCATTTGAGTCAATGCAGACATAGAAGGAACAGCTTTTATTGTTGTAGTCTGAGTAATGTGACGTTATATCCATTTCAAAAACCAAAACAAAGCCGCACCGAGCCGAAACGACAAAGCAGAAAACAGACAGGCATGATGGCTAAAGCTGCATGCTAACTCTGTCATGGATAGGAAACGTTGCAAGGTTAAGCCAGCCGTCACTCATCTTCGTGGTCAAATGGGCCGACGCTACGACTGTAGAGCACCCATATACTGACATTTATGTTAAATGCATTCAAACGGCCCCGATGGAGCTGACCATGGATGGATAAAGAGAACGGAGCTGACGGAGAGCTAGAGACGGACTTGGAGAAGTTAGAGGAAGTAGACACGTGTGGCTACGTCCGGTTTTCAAAATAAGGTGTTAAACAAAATACATATATGGAAATAAGATTGAGTGGATATATTCACCAGAAGTATAAAACATGACATGTCCCTTATAAATTAAAAAGAAGATACTGCTAATTTGTGAAGGAAATGTATTTTTTCTTAGATTTAATAAATAATATGTAATAATATGTAATAAATAATTCCTGACAAAGACTGATATATTTGACTTCAGGACATCTCTGACTACATACATGCTGAAAATCAAACAATTTTATTTTATAAATTTAGAGATTTTCCAAAGTAAAAGTCCCTAGAAATGTATGATTCAACTTTTCCTCATGGTCTAGTGTTAAAAAGAGTTAAAAAAAAAAATCGCAATACTAAAAAATACATACACAATACATATTGAATTGGCACCCAAGTATTGTGATAGTATTGAATCAGGAAATAGGTGAATCGTCCCAGCCCTACAATTTACTCCCAAAATGCCACACAGACAGCACTGACCTTCTGTATGAGGACGAAGAGGTGGGTGAGTTGATCAAAGCTGAACTTCACAGCAGCAGCAGCGATGATCGTATGAATGTTTTCTATCACAGTTGATGACTGGCCTGCCTGAAATGATCACACAAGAATCAATAGATCCATCAAAAGCAGGTACATTTGTCTATTTTTAACATTTGTCAAACAAAAACACTTGTTCAACATGCCTAATGAAAATGTAATAATGGTGCTGACCTGTATTCTCCAGATTTTGGAGAGTTCGTCCAGCGACAGTTTGCTCCCCAGCAACTCAATGATTCCCTTAATTCTCTCACAGTACTGAGCCTGGTCGATGTTACCTGGGACATAGAAATATTTAATTAACTGTGAATACCGTCAACCATACAGCTAAGTAATTTTAATCAGTGTGTAACAGGAAGTGATGGACTTTCTTACCCTCCAGTGCTATTGATAGGACTGAGTTCTCAACCAGCCAGTCCAAAAGTTTATCTGTGTCAATGGCATTTTTCACCGTCTTCGACACTGTACTCTCCTCTATCAACTTTGTCACCTGGTAGAAAAAAGAGACACACAAAAACAGATTAAAACACACAGAATAAAAAGTGATTGTGTCTAGTTTAGATGTGAGAGTTCAGATCCTGTAAGAGCCGACCTCTTTGAGGGAGTTCATCTTGGTAGAGAAGTGGGGGGTTTTGAGCATGCGCAGCAGCGTGTCCAGCCGCAGGTCGTCGACCACAGTAACCAGCTCCCTCCGGAACCTCATACACAGCAGTTTGATGGCCGACAGCAGGTCTGGGATGCTCACCAGACGCTACGGTTAACAGACAGATGAGGAACAGCTCAGTTTAGAACATCCTGGTTGAGTAGCAATCAACGTACACACGTTCATAAAGATACTAGGGGGGTAACGATAAGTTTTTATAACGATACGATACGTATCACTTTCCATGGTTCCGATACGATTCAAGGAAGATATATACGTACATTATTTTTCAACTTTAGTTTTGAACCCGTACCATTTCTGTCACATCATGTTCCTCGCCACAGGCTATTAGAATTAAAATTGTGGAGCTCGGATGACATTTTGGCCAGGATGGAGACACTGAGTGAAAGACTGAAAGGAACGAACGCTCCTGAGGGAGTTATAAGCGAAGCAAAATGCTTGTTGATGCACGGGGAGTGCTTCCCAACCAAATGTACCAACAAGCCAGGCATACCACTCCTGGGAAATGAACCCAAGTGTTTTTGTTCCTACGCCTTTCCTCTATAAATTTAAGTGAAGTGAGGGTGACAAATGTAAAACGCTACCTTGTCTTTCAGGTCCTTTTCCTCCAGGTTCTGCACATACGTGATCATCTTATGGATGACTGGATCAAGCATGGGCTGGAAAAAACAATATGAAACTTTGTTGATCACTGCAGCAGCAAAACAGTAAGAGGATACAGCGAATAAAAATAGAAAATCTGAACGTGTACAAAGGTCATGTAAACAAACACTGAACTGATAGTTGTAACACTGGAACAAGGTTAGACAGAAAACAAACTAATGTGATGTGAATTACAACATAGATGCAGATGAGACGGCTCACCTGGACGAGGCTGGAGTTCAGGTATTCTGCACCGACTCCAAGGGGCTGGACCAGAGCTGACACACACTGTGTAGGCGGAGGGGAAGAGACAGAATAACTCAGGCATGGCACATACCAAACAGGAAATCAACTTATCAATACCAGCGTAAGTATGACTAATACAAATTGCTCAATCCATTTCTCGTATATTTGTAGGAGTGTCAACATAATCGGTCTTGCATGAGAATGAGATGTATCTATGGGTATCACTTTAGATGGCTTATTAAACCCACAACAGACCCGTTTTTGTCTTTTTTTAGGGTGGTACAGGGGGTGTTTAGGGGGAGATAGCAGGTCAACAGTAGATGTCACATAGAAGTGGTGTACATCATTTGAAAGCTGGGAACCTGAAGATTAATTTGAAATAAAAAACATGAATTAATTAATTAAAATAAATTGTAAAAGTGTATAAGTATTAGAACATATGATAGAAGTATGTGATGGCCATCCCCATGCTCTATTATGTCTCATAAGTTGTTGCAGCAATTTTTGGGTTGATACCATTTGTTACACAGATTTGGTGCTAAATGTAACCATTTTTTACCACTTGAGAATTGATAAAAAATTATCAATAAAACCTCCAAAATACCACATTAAGACAACAAGACCTTGAGAAACACCACAGAAAAAAACATGCTGTGATTTGGTATTAAAAGCTTTTGACATTTGGAGATTTCTGCAAGAATTGCATTTTTCGGCAAATGGATGGCGAGCACTTCTGTTGTGTAAACTGCTCAGAAACCCCCTTATTGTCAATCTAGCTAGGAAAACCATCCATCCTCTGAATGCTCTAGGTCTCTAGTTTGTGGCTGTAAAGTTTCATGAGTGATTATCCTAGAGGTCACCACAGTTCATTTTATAGAGTGAGGTCAAGTTTAAAAAAAACGGTCTCACTACAATGTACTGGCTGCTATGGGGACTAACATCATCACACATGAATACAGTTGGGCTCATTGGATCCACAAGAGTCTCAGCTTTACAGGGATACCCAATTTATGTAATTCCAAGACTGTTTAGGGACCCCAGTATGCAGAAATATTCAAATACACCATTTTAGAATAGGCGAAAATAACACATTTATACTGCATGTGATTATCATAAAGTGGGCATGTCTGTAAAGGGGAGACTCGTAGGTACTCATAGAACCCATTTTCATGCACATATCTTGAGGTTAGAGGTCAAAGGTCCCCTTTGAAAATGGCCATGCCAGTTTTTCCTCGCCAAAATCTAGCCTAACTTTGGAGCGTTATTTAACCTCCTTCACGACGAACTAGTATGACATGGTTGGTACCGATGGATTCCTTTCTTCTCTCTAGCTCTACTGAACCTGCTGAAAGACAGTAAAGTCGGTCAGGATCATAGGGTTAAAGAAGACCTACAAAGCAACACTCTACCGCTCCTCTCAAAGTAAAGGCCAGAGGTCACATTGTGTTTAAACTGATACTGTGTTTCACTGGTGCATGTGTGCATGTGAGTGAGCGTAAACAGATGTGTGAGTGAGTTTCCGATACCGGAGCCCAGCTGTCATTTGTCATTCAGTGTTAAATCACAGGAGCTTAATGAATGGTTCCCGTGTTCCTGTCTCTTTTTTTTTCTGGCTATCTTCCATCCCTGCTCTCTCTGGGCCGCACCCCCACCTTCCTCCTCTATTCACTCAGTGAATTCCCCTCCCTGTGCACTTGACTTCCTGCTCAAAGCAGACAAATGAATGACTCAGCCCTGGGAGTAAGAAAGAGGAGGGAGCGCTCGTCCCATTATCTTTTCTGCTTTCGCTTTCTCTTTATGCTCGTAGTATGTTAGGTATTTGACAGCTTACACACTCTGCTGAGCTCCCACTGCCTCTGAAGAGTGGTCTGCTCCCAAGTATTCACCTTATTAATATGCTCAGAGGGAGTGTGTGTGTGTGTGTGTGTGTGTGTGTGTGTGTGTGTGTGTGTGTGTGTGTGTGTGTGCACGAGTGTGTGAATCAATGGCTATGCGCTGCTGTGATTTCCGGCCAGGCTCCCAGAGGGAAGCATCAGTACAAGGATGCCTCAGAAAAACGTAACACAACAGAGCATTTCAACCATCGCACAGCGGGAGGATGAGAGAGAGTGTGTAAGTGAGTATTAGTGGAAAGAGAGAGACATTCAGTACCCTGCAGCTGAGAGCGGTGGGGGGAAACATGGTGACCTTTTGCCTGCATAGGCCGTCTCTAAGTCTACAGTGACTCTCTCCTGGGGCTGGGATGATACACCCATCTCCCGATACAATACTATCATGATACTTGGGTGCCGATTCGATATGTATTGCGATTTTTAAGTATTGTGATTTGATATTACGATTAAAAATAAAACTTTTTTAACACTTGACCATGGGAAAAAGTTGAATCATGCACTTCTAGGGACTTTTATGTTGGAAAATATCTAAATTAATACAATAAAAATGTTTGATTTTCAGCATGTATGTACTTAGAGATGTCCTGAAGTCAAATATATCAGTCATTGTCAGGAATTAGTTATACAATTTTTTGATATGGAACCTATATGACGTCACATTACTCAGACTACAACAATGAAAGCGGTAACTTCCTTCTACCTCCGCATATACTACAAATGAAGCAAATATATAGATTCTGGCATTAAAAAAATTATTTCAAAATCTTAGAAAAACTAAATTGCAACACATGGGTGACTCGATTTTTTTCTTCATCCACCACCAGGGTAGGAACTATCTCATTACTCTTAAGATACGTCAGACCATTTGTGAGAAAGGCAAAAAAAGATCAAAGTTACTCTTACAGCAATCTCAATTTCATCTGTGTTGAGCTTCGTCTGGATGGCAGTGAATCCTCCCAACTCTCCAAACTAGACAAAAAAAGAAGAAAAGGAAAGGAGACACATGAGGCAGGACTGATACAACTATGTTATATGTATATGGAGACTGGGTGACTGCTCATTACTCACTCGATTCACCAAATCAACCAGCCAACCATGAGGCTCCTGGAAGAGATAAATATGTTTTCAGTGGATTTATTCAGCAATGACACTGCATATTATCGTGAGAAAAACACACACAAGTTATCTGACAGCTGCTGTGTGTCAGTCACACATGTCGAGCTGAGGCCCTTGTGGCTCAGTTACACAGCGCCAGGGATGAAGAACTCGTTTGTCTGCTCCTTGACATGACTACGAACAGTAAACAAAGGCTAAATAAGGAAGTGTGTATATTAGTACTAGCACAGCTTTACGTACTCACAAGTGCATCTGGATAAACTGCCACACATATAAGACTTAAGAGTCCAGACACACAGTAAGAGTTGCCTCTTACTTTTTGATAGGTGTTGCTCGGAGAGACAGCAAACATGTTGGCCTCTTCTCCAAAAACTTCAGCCCAGTTCCTCTGACAGGCCTTCATCCGGTTCTTAAAATGGTACTCGTTATCAGGGTTGAAGGCCTGGACACAACAGCGAAGACACAGAACATGAATACATATTTATGATACATTTTTCAACCACGTAATGTCACATGATGCCTGTTTTCCAAGGGGACAGACAATAGTGGTCCAATACCTTTCACAAATTGCTCACAATTACTCACAGTGGCAGATTCAGTTTTAAACATTAGATCACTAAAAGATCAGTCTTGGTGTTGGAAACAAAGTAATTTGCTGATTCAGGGCACGAGAAGTACTGAGGAGCTTTATTTTTCACCGACCATACCGAGTAAGATTAAAGACGCACCAATTGCAATTTTCTCAGCCGATTTCGATTTCCTTTCTTTTTAAGAACTATAATTGAAAGCATACGCAAACATTTTTGTAACTTTTCTTTCATGAAAAACTTGAAATTCAACTGCGTGTTCATAATTAGACATTGTTTGACTATTAAATAACTTACACTTTCTCAAAAACCTGCCCCAAGTTACAGGACCTTCTCTCACTGTCACTCAAACAAAACTAAAAGTTTTTAAGTTCTTCCGCGGCTTATTTTGGACTTGCAGGTGTTAAAAATTGTGGTTGTGATAATGTGTGCCACAGCTGCCACTGTGTGCGCGACATGCATGGCGTGTGCGGCTGTGACATTAAAACCATCATGTGGCACATTGTGTGTAAATTTGACCTGCAAAAAATTTTATATATGAGATTGATCGGCCGGTCACCGGTCATGGCCGATCAGCTGATAACCGGCCGGTTTCGACCTGTGGTCGATCGATCGGTGTATCTCTGAGTAAGATAGTTTATTGGTACTAAGAATGCACATTTAAAGGAGCAGTGTGTAGGATCTGGTGGTATCTAGCGGTGAGGTTGAGATTGCAACCAACTGAAGCCTCTCCCGTGTGCCAAGCATGTTGGAGAGCTACGATAGCCGACGCAAAAAACGTGAATGGGGCTCTCTAAAGCCAGTTGTTGTGAGAGTAGAGTAGGTCATTTGGAGCAGAGAGCGTGTGTACGTGGGAAGTGAGTGGTGAAGTGAGAGAGAGAGAGGGCGGCGGGAGCAAGTAACGTTACTGACTCCGGCCCAAGACCTTCCGGGCTACTGTAGAAACATGGCGGACTCCGTGAAGAGGACCTGCTCCCTATGTAGATATAAACATCTCATTCTAAGTTAACAAAAACGCAACAAATCTTATTATCAGGTGATTATACATTAAAGAAAACATACTTATTAATATTATATTCCATTTCTGTCCATAGATCCACCTAACTGTTACACACTGGTCCTTTAAAGCAAATTATTTAATTGACCATCTGCCACATAATTATAATTGATTGATCAGTTAAATCAAAATGAGTTAGTAAATTGTTTTCCAGATTATTTTCAAGGTGAATTTATTTACATCAAAGTTAAAAATATGTATTTATATTTAAAGAAATAATACAAAAAGTAGACAGTAGAAAGGTATTAAAAGACAAATATTTAAGAGAGACAGAGAGCGTGAGATAACACACCATAGTCAGGACTCCCATCAGGTTTACAGGTACGGGGTCCTGCTTCACCCTCTCTGCAACCAGCTCCACCAGCAACATGAGCATGTTGTAGATCCCCTCGTGGATCTCGGTGCCCCATTTGTGTACGGCACTGCTGGTCAGCAACTGGTGACGGCGGACAAGAAAGTCAGGAAAATGTAAGTAACCTAATCAAGTACTACACACAGTCACTTAGATCTCTGGTGTCTTTGCTGCTCACCTTTTTAAAGGCCTCCGGCATGCACCGATCTATGAACCGCTTACAGTTCTCATCAGCGTCAGCAAGACCTGGCAGAGAGGGAGATTCACATTTTCACATCCAAACATGGAAAAAAAAAAAAGATTGCTGTGACGAAGGAGATGCAGATTGAGCCATGTAACACAAGTGTCCAAAATAACAACATGTGAAAAACAACCCCAACGGTCCAAATTAAACCAACACCGCCCACACAGTAACACAGATGGAGAGCATTTAGTTTAATGCAGATCTTGAAAAAACAATTTTCATCCCTCACAATCGTGCTCTTTCTTACCGTGCCGGGCGAGGCAGGTGGACGCGATAAGACACTTGCCCAGGGACTCCTCTCTCTTGTAAGGTATGGACCAGTGGTCGGTAAAGACTCGACTCTCCAGCTCGTACAGGTTGGTGGTGGGAAACTCCATGCTGCCCCCCGAGCAGTTCCCATTCTCATCATTGCTCCTCTGTAAACACACATGTGACATGATTACAACCTAATGCAATGGGTGACTTTGTTTAACTCACACAGCTACTGTAGTCCCTGCGTCAAGCATTGTTTTAGGACACTGCAGCTGTCCTCTGTGCAAGGCGAGGTTAATCCAAACGGCCTCTGGCAATGATAAAGTCAGACAGGATGATGCTTGATTCTTTTCCTCCCTCTGGGAGAAGAGCGATGGCATTCATTTGGAAAGTGTGTCCTCTCTCGTCAACGATCTGCCCTTCAATCCCTGCATCGTTTTGTCCCTCCATTTCCTCCCAAAAAAGCATTCAAAACAAATCAAGGCAAGTGCTTGTTTTCAAGTGTTTCACAGAGCGTTAAATTCAAAAAGACTGTGATCGCTAAAGTCAAATGTAATGTACCCCCTGTCACGTATGACACCGTCTTATTAGCAGTATGATGCTATCCACTATGACATATTTCCCTCTTACACTCTGCATGTATGGTTCAAAATGCTAAACTCAGGCTCAGCTCACTGTTGCTGTATGAGAGAACGCAACATGGCCAGTAGCAGTAAAGTCTATGAGTCCATGTGGGGAAAGCAGACAAAGGATTATTGAATTATTTACATCATAAAGTTGTTTACATATTCATGAAGTCATCTGAATATTCATGGATAAATTGCAGAACTTCCTCCTCTGAAATAGTGCTGCTACCCGGTGGAACATTTCAGAACACGTGCAACACTAAACCGCACGTCGTATTTGAAATAAACTAATGATTTGAACTATGGCTACTATGTGGACTGACATGGGCTCATTGGATCCACAAGAGTCTCAGCTTCCCACTAAAAAAACCTAAGGAATCTATTGGTACCAACCATGTCATACTAGCTTGTTGCAAAGGAGGTTAAATAACGCTCCAAACTTGCACAACATTTTGGCGAGGAAAAACTGGCATGGCCATTTTCAAAGGGGTCCCTTGACCTCTGACCTCCAGATATGTGAATGAAAATGGGTTCTATGAGTCTCCCCTTTACAGACATGCCCACTTTATGATAATCACATGCAGTTTGGGGCAAGTCATAGTAAAGTCAGCACATTGACACACTGACAGCTGTTGTTGCCTGTTGGGCTGCAGTTTGCCATGTTATGATTTGAGCATATCGTATTATGCTAAATGCAGTACCTGTGAGGGTTTCTGGACAATATTTGTTCTTGTTTTGTGGTGTTAAAGCATAAAGCAAGCGTATTTGCCCACTCCCATATTGATAAGTGAATTAAATACTGGACAATCATGCGTTTAATCGCGATTAAATATTTTAATCAATTGACAGCCCTGGCAGAAATATTCAAATACACCATTTTTAGAATAGGTGCAAAAACAAATTTATACTGCGTTCAAAAAGCTGCATGATTTTTGCCCCAAACTGCATGGGATTATGATTACGTTGGCATATCTGTGAAGGGGAGACTTGTGGGTACCCATAGAATCCATTTTCATTCACATATCTTGAGGTCAGAGGTCATGGGACCCCTTTGAAAATGACCATGCCAGTTTTTACTCGGCAAAATGTAGCCTAACTTTAGACTTTCCTAGCTCTAAAACTGAGCCTGCTACAGCCTCTGAAAGACAGTAAAGTCAGTCGGGATCTTTGGCGATCCTGCGGGTCTCAGAGGGTTAAGGGTGGAGGCTTGACCTGCCGTCTTGTATCATAAAGTATCTGAAACTATGCCAGCTTTCACTACATCATAAATGATTAAACCTATTACAACCCATTTGTCCATTTTGCCTGTAAGCACTGCAGAGCAGTACAAATATTAATACAGCCAAGTATAGTTAGGTCAAGTCTTCTTTTTCATTTTGAATACATCTCCACATATTAGCATACATAATGGTCAATGTGTTCAGTGCTTGTTTTACTGCGCTGCAAGCTGATACATAACCTAAAGTGATGGATGAGCGTTAAAAGAAGAAGAGGAGAGAGGGAAGGAGAGGAGGAAGCAACAGAGAAGCATCATATTTCATCTCTTCCCTTTCTAGGAAAATTAGAAATGACAGATAGATTGATGAGCGGAAGGAAAGACTAACCTAACACCGGCATTAGAAAACACTAGGTTCAAAAGTAACCGCTGCTCACAGGATTTCCAAATCAGAACTCACTGACAATTTAACTTGACTATAAAAACTGGTTCCTTTTATTTAAAGAAGAACGACAGCATAGAGAAGAGAAGAAACGTACCATCTTCGTAAACGATATACAGGACGTCTCGCAAATTATCACCAAACAGGAGACCAAACACGCATACAAACATGCAAATAAGCTGCTCAGTGTTTACAGACTTAAAGCCTTCAGGGAGAAAGGTTCACGTCTCAAAGGCATGTGTGGTTGTGCAGGACGAAGAGGTAACTCCGCTCTGTTACTATGCACCCTGCAACTCTCCTGGGACCTCCTGCAAAATCTGCAATGTGTTTGTGTGTGTGTGTGTGTTAGAGACTGCAGGGCTATATTTAGGAGCATAACATGGGGCCATAGGGCTATGACATGCCTCTTAAGCACAAATACAGCAAACAGAGGAAGTGGAGAAAGGAAATAAAGCGCTTTCATCCTTGTAG
The DNA here is from genome assembly GCF_015220745.1 of Sebastes umbrosus. Taxonomy (NCBI): domain Eukaryota; kingdom Metazoa; phylum Chordata; class Actinopteri; order Perciformes; family Sebastidae; genus Sebastes; species Sebastes umbrosus. The sequence goes on along the minus strand of NC_051273.1, from coordinate 24,255,139 downwards.
CTTGTTCCCTATACTGAAAGTTTCAGAACTTATAATAGCATGTGGGAGTGAACACTTGTTCATTTCTCCATCTCACGACAAATACGATATCTGTAAATGTTTCAATAATACAATAATGGCTCAAACATGGATAAATCATTCATTAGACAAGCTGGATTAGATGGGAAAATAGGTTCAAATTAGACTTCGTTGGCATGTGGACATAAGGAGAAAATTATTTTGGCAGCTCTTAATGAACTCAGAGAGTGAGTCACTTTGGGCTGAGTTAGTTTGTAACAACACCATTATTGGCATATTTACAAAAATAGGTTCATTATCTAGAGGAGTGATTCTCAAAGTGGGGTCCTTGGCACTTATGTCAGAGGGTCCGTGAAATAATTTGCAATAAATTATAAAATTGTGCTGCATCATTAAAAAGATGGGGACCATTTGCGCCAATAAAACAAGCATATTATGTCCATTACTCCCACCCATGTTAGCTTTGGGTTAATAGAAACTCTGATATGATTGTGACACACAGCAATAAATTCATTATTTTAAAGTTGAAGCACTTACTGAAAGCCAGCTTTAGACTGGTACGTTTAAATATCTGGATTTATTACGACTAAGTCTTGCTACTGTTCATTTTCTGAAGGCTTTTAAGATCAATTACTTGAAATATATACGTTATAAATGCTGTCAAGTTGAGTCTAAATGCAATTTGAATAAAATTACCCTCCTTTAAAAAGGCATATAAGTGGTATTAACATTCAATAACGTTGCAAATTTCCCAGCTGTGGGACTAATAAAGGATTACCTCATTTTACCGTATCTTTGCATGATTCAAATTGAAATGTTTTTTCTGTTTATCACTATGAAACATGAATAGTTCCATAGGCACCTCAGAGTACAAATGGCAGAACAAATATGTTTAATCGGTGTTACGATTAAGAGGAGGTCCTTGGACAAATGTTCTCGTCTGGAAGGGGTCCCTGGCCCAAAAAAGTTCTATAATAACCTGCAAGTGTATGCTATTTTCTGTATACTGTAAATGCCAACAGTTGTTTACTATAACAGACTGCATCAAAGTGTGGAGAAAGAAAGATGGCCAACAGGTATTGTGGCCAGAGTAGCTTACAGTGATACCCAATTTTTATGTCATTCCAAGACGGTTTAGGGACCCCGGTATGCAGAAATATTCACCATTTAAGAATAGGCTAAAATAACATATTTGTATTGCATGCAAAAAACTGCATGTGATTATCACAAAGTGGGCATGTCTGTAACGGGGAGACTCGTGGGTACCCATACAATCCATTTTCATTCACATATCTTGAGGTCAGAGGTCAAGGGGACCCCTTTGAAAATGGTCATGCCAGTTTTTCCTCATCAAAATGTAGCCTAACTTTAGCCTTCACTAGCACTAAAACTCAATTGACAGTCACAGTTTAAATTAGACTTCTTTGGCACGTGGACATAAGGGAAAAATCTTTTTTGAACTCAGAGAATGAGTCACTTTGGGCTGAGTTAGTTTGTAACAACACCATTATTGGCATATTTGCAAAAATAGGCTCATTATCTACAGTAACCTTCAATTTTCTGCAAACTGTTGTCTACTATAACAGCCTTAAATACAAGTTAGTGGAGAAAGAAGGTATTGTGGCCAGAGTAGTTTATTTGTACCTATTCTACTGACCCATAATCACAGCAGCCATCACAGGGAGACAACAAGTGTTTGAATCAACAGTTCACATGATTTGTGACTTTCCCAGAGAGAAGTGTTGCTCTCTTTTGACAGCACCTGCAGGGGTTTTAGGGAGGATATGAGAGAGAGCAACAGGCTTGAGGTGCAAGTTCATTGAGTTGCTCAAGTTGCCAGTCAAAGCCATGTCTTGTGTGGACAGGTATTTAAGGAGTAGCCAACGCGGTTCACCTGCTACAACACCACATAAACACAGTTAACTAGGAAGAGCTGCAGGTAAATCACTGACAGAACCAACTGGCCTCAAAAAGCATCAAATGCAACAGACTCTTGTACATGTAATAACTCATAAACTTGACATGTTGACAGCTGACAATGTGGACAAAAGAATGACCAAAATGGCTACCCCAAAAAGACGTTGCGAAACCGCTTCTAAGCCCGGTTCTAGTGGACCGCAATCTCTGCAGGTAGCTGAGCACCGGTTGACAGCCAACCCTGAAAGCTGACAAGTTTCAAGTTTATTTGTCATATGCATTTAAAAGAAGTGTACAGGGCGCCTGGTTAGATCAGTTGGTAGAGCGGGCGCCCATGTAACAGGCCTCAGTCCTGACCGCGGTGGCCCGGATTCGAATCCGGCCTGTGGCCCTTTCCGCATCCACTCTCTCTCTCCCCCCTTTCCAAGACTCTATCCGCTGTCAATAAAAATGGTAAAAAAATGCCCCCAAAAATAACTTAAACAAAACAAAAAAAGAAGTGTGCAGTCTAATGCAATGAAATGCATTTTACCCTGGCTCTCTCTCAGCCTTTAAAATCTATAAATAGTACAGTTGATAAATACTACAATAAATAAGCCAATACCTGAGAATAAAATTATAAAACAACCTAAAAACATCCATAAAACAATCCACTGCTCTGCATTCATTTAGTGCTGCTGTTCAGTAGTCTGACCGCCTGCCTGAGGGTAAAAACTGTCTCTGAGGCTAGAGGTCCGAGCTCTGATGCTCTGTAGGCGCCTCCCTGAAGAGAGATAAGAGAAAAGACTATATAATCCGGATGACTTGTGTCCTGCATGATACAAATTGCTTACTTCCTGCAGCGAGTGGATCTGCAAAAGCAGCCGCTAAAGCAGACTGATATACCTCCAGCAAACTGTCCCACAGGCTAACTCATAAGAGTGGTTACCTACTATTAATTATTATTATTATTAGTTAAATGTGTGATTTTCAATCCTCCAGAGTGATGCCTCCTCTGTGCGGCTACACCTGGTTTCTTTCCCTGGGCCATAGAGGAACAAACAATAAATCTGTGCAATATCAATACACTGAATGTGAAATACATTTGTCTGTGCAATATATCCTTTGATGCAATATACACCTCAAGTGCAACTACCTATGTTTACATTTTATTTATTACATCTACCCTACCTATTTTACAAGTGCAATTACCTCTGTTTACATTACATCTATTTTTTATATTTTATACTTCTAGTGTAACACTTCTGTTTATATTTATTTATTACATCTACTTTACCTGTTTTATTTGTCTTATTATAACTGTGTGTGTTTTTTACCTGTTATATGTTTTACTTGTTATATGTTTTATCTGTTTTATTTGTCTTATTATAACTGTGTGCGTGTTTTCATTGTTATATGTTTTACCTGTTTTATTTTGCTTTATAACTGTGTGTGTTTTACCTGTTATATGTTTTTTCTACCTCTTTTATTCTTGTCAAGTATTTGTTTTAAAGCACTGACCAGAAGTGGAAACTGTGAATCTCGTTGTATTTAATACAATAATGACAATAAAGCTTTCTATTTTATTCTATTCTATTAGACTCCAACCACTGGTGCACTTTACACTATACATCCTATATACCACTTTATAGACTGCACATATGTACATATTACATGTATTTATTGACGGACTGTACACACTATGTTCACCCATTCACTTTGTATCTTTTATATCTCTATTTATTGTTTTTATATTTTTTGTATACCTTTACCTCTCCTGTGTTTCACTCTGTTTGCTGATGTTTGCTGCTTTGACACCTGAATTTCCCTCCAGGGATTAATAAAGGTTCATCTAATCTTTATCTTAACACTTTTTTATTTCACTATTTATATTTATGTATTTATTACATCTACTTTACCTGTTTTATTTGTCTTATTATAACTGTGTGTGTATGTTTTATCTTCCTGGTTTAGTCTTGTGTCAAGTATTTGTTTTAAAGCACTGACCAGAAGTGGCAACTGTGAATCTCGTTGTATTTAATACAATAATGACAATAAAGCTTTCTATTCTGTTATAACTCAGCTGCTGGCGCGTTCAACTCCCAACTAACCGTTAGCCAGCTAGCATGCTACTAGCGAGCTAACTAGCTTGGTTAGCTAGCTTGTAAGTTTATAATTGAACATGTAGGTGAATTGTTTAATTAAGTAGATCAACGTGAAGTTAGCTGACTATTCTCCAGTCACTGTGAGTTAGTGATATAGTCCTGTGTTCAGTAGGAGAGGAGAGTATTTCACCACCTGCTCTCTGACAGCTCACGTTGGTTAGCATTAGCATTGAAGCTAACTGTAGCTAGTTAAATGGGCGAGCCCACTATTTGGCAAGTTGATGCTTCTCACCTCGCTGTCCACTACGTCGTGGTACGCAGGCGGCGGGTCAAACCCTCCGGTCCCGGTGGTGGTCCCGGTCCGGTTCTCCCCGCTACCGCTGCCGTCTCCTCCACCTCCTCCTCCTCCGCCGGTCGTGGAGCCGCCGCCGCCTCCAGGGGGTGCAGGCCCGCTCTCCATCGGCTCGTATCCGTACCCGAGTCCGGGGCTTTCGTTCGTCAGCAGCGCCACCGCCTCGTTGATGTCGTTCTTCGCCAGCCGGAGCGCCTTCCGGATCACGTCGGGGTCCGGGAAGCCCATGCAGAGGAGCGTGGTGATGTGCTGCTCCTCTTCGGTCTCCATGTTTCAGGGGGTTTCTCTCTCTATCGCTAGACTGAGTTAGTAGTAACGGGGTGTTCGGCACAGCCCTGGAGCTGTGCACGCCGCCATGTTTACAGTCCTCTGCTGCTGCTGCTAGCCAGCCTGCCTGTCACGAACTGTGGCTTCACCACCACACACACAACAGCGCCGTCTCGGGGTGTTATGGCGACTTCTGCCTGCCAAGAACTGCATGCTGCTCGCGGGAGCGCGCACAGCGAAACATTCCTAGACATTCCTAGATTTTTTTTTTAATTAAATTAAATTAAATTAAATTAAATTAAATTGAATCCCAAAAATTCTTAGACGTTGTAAAGATTTCTAAGATGTATTACTGTTTAACAATATATTTTTACTGTTATATATATGATGTATGGAAGCCCATTTATGCCAGGATTTAAAAAACAAAATTAAATTAAATTAAATTAAATTTTAAAAATTCCTAGACGTTGTAGTGATTTCTAAGATTTATTACTGTTTAACAATTTCTTTTTACTGTTATAAATATGATGTATGGAAGCCCATTTATGCCAGGATTTAAAAAACAAAATTAAATTAAATTAAATTAAATTGAATCCAAAAAAATCCTAGACGTTGTAAAGATTTCTAAGATTTATTACTGTTTAACAATATATGTTTACTGTTATATATCTGATGTATGGAAGCCCATTTTTGCCAGGATTTAAAAAAACAAAATTAAATTAAATTAAATTAAATTTTAAAAATTCCTAGACGTTGTAGTGATTTCTAAGATTTATTACTGTTTAACAATTTATTTTTACTGTTATAAATATCTGATGTATGGAAGCCAATTATGATGTATGGAAGCCTTGACCACCAATTCGCCATGAATAAATAAATAATAAATAATACATAATCCGAAAGTGAGATGAAATAAATTATTATTACAATTTTCTTTTTCTTTATTACACATTTTTATTCACTTTTGGGGGTATAAATGATGTATGGAAGCCCATTTTTGCCAGGAATAAATAAATAAATAATATATATATATATAGCGAAAATTCCTAGACGTTGTGATGATTTCTAAGATTTATTACAATAAAAAATATAACATTTTCTTCATTACACATTTGTATTCACTGTTGGGGGTATACATGATGCATGGAAGCCAATTTTTCGAAAGGAAAATAAAGAAATAAAGGAATAAATAAAATACAATTAAAAAAAATAATCCGAAAATGTGATGAAATTTATTATTATTACATTTTTTTCTTCTTTTCTTCACTATACATTTTTCTTCACTATTGGGGGTATACATTATATATGGAAGCCCATTTTCACCAGGAATTAATAAATAAATAAATAAAATGAATGAATAATACGAAAGTGAGATGAAATTTATTATTATTACATTTTTTTCCTCTTTTCTTCATTACACATTTTTTATTCACTGTTGGGAGTATAAATGATGTATGGAAGCCCATTTTCACCAGGAAAAAATAAAAAATAAATAAATAAATAAATAAAATGAATGAATAATCCAAAAGTGAGATGAAATTTATTATTATTAAAATGTTTCTTCTTTTCTTTATTACACATTTTTATTCACTTTTGGGGGTATACATGATGCATGGAAGCCCATTTTCGCAAGGAAAATAAATAAATAAAAAAAAAATTATCCGAAAGTGAGATGAAATTTATTATTACTATTACATTTTTTTCTTCTTTTCTTCATTACAAATTGCATTCACTTTTGGGGGTATACGTAATGTATGGAAGCCCATTTTCGCAAGGAAAAAATAGATAAATAAAATGAATGAATAATCCGAAAGTGAGATGAAATTTATTATTATTAAATTTTTTTTTCTTCTTTTCTTCATTACACATTTTTATTCACTGTTGGGGGTATAAATGATGTATGAAGACCATTTTCAACGGGAAAAAATAAATCTCTCTCTCTATATATATATAATCCGAAAGTGAGATGAAATGTATTATTATTTATTAAACTTCTTATTAAAACATTTACTATTATTAAAAAAAAAAATCTTTTCTTTATTACATATTTGTATTTTCTGGCTTTTAGTTGACTTTGAGAGTTGCCTTTCTATATTATTGTCCTTTGTCTTTTAAACATGTTTTTTGTGTTTTTATGGTTTTGTTTTTACGTTTTTTTATGCTATATTTTGATTGTACAGCAATTACTGTAAGTGTGCTTTATAGCCTAAATAATTTTGGAATTTGTCCCTGGAAGAAACTGGCTTTTATTACTCTTTATTCAACAAGGACCATACACAAAAACATTAATCTCAAAAATGAGAAGAGATTATTTATGATAGATTTAGCTATTAGCTAAATCTACAAGTACACATCAACATATAAATGCCAGCACATTACTATAGTACAACTATAATATATGATATAGATATATAAAATGCATCCCAGAAATGCTCCTATTTCAGCCAAAGTAAGTGTTGTATCTACTCACGTATGCCCAAAATGTATGCTAGTAAAACCATTTGTGTCCTAAGTGTCTATGGAGAAACATAAGAGGTGGGTCCATGCTTAGGCTTAAGTTTTGTTTCCCAATAACAATTGCTAAAACATATTTAATTATATTAATATATTAACCTTTTACAACTTAATTCCCCCTAAGTGAATTGTTTTCGTAAGTGTACTGTAATTCTAAATTAGATACCATATCTATATCTATATATATATTATATATTTATGTATTATATATATATATATAATTATATTATTACTTGAACAAATATTATATATATATAAAATATATATATATATATATATATACATATATATATATAATATTTGTTCTAGTAATAATATATAATATATATGGGGCTGGTTATATGCAGCATAAATTATGCTTCACATTCCAGCCTCATCAGGGTGTGGCAATGCGCGCGAGTAGGGCTGGTGGTCGCTCGTGGTGGCGGGCGGACGTCACGTGATCACTCATGTGACGAGCGAAAGTCAAAACAGGAACAAAATGGCTGCAACTGGCGACGACGCCGCAGCAATGGACAGCATCTCCAGAGCTCCGGCGGCCCAGCTAGCGGCTCTGAACGCGGCTGCGAGTTCCAGCAGCCCGGCTGAAGCTCCGGAGGAGGCGGCGGAGCTACCGGCGGTCGCTCCCAAGAAGACCAGCACCAACAGTAGGTGATGTTACCTGGCTGCTTCCGTAGCATGCTAATGCTAACAGTAGCATCACACAGTAGCCTGATTATGAAGCTTCACAGTGATGGTTCATTGTGTTTACCTGATTATGAAGCTTCACAGTGATGGTTCATTGTGTTAACCTGATTATGAAGCTTCACAGTGATGGTTCATTGTGTTTACCTGATTATGAAGCTTCACAGTGATGGTTCATTGTGTTAACCTGATTATGAAGCTTCACAGTGATGGTTCATTGTGTTAACCTGATTATGAAGCTTCACAGTGATGGTTCATTGTGTTAACCTGATTATGAAGCTTCACAGTGATGGTTCATTGTGTTTACCTGATTATGATGCTTCACAGTGATGGTTCATTGTGTTTACCTGATTATGAAGCTTCACAGTGATGGTTCATTGTGTTAACCTGATTATGAAGCTTCACAGTGATGGTTCATTGTGTTTACCTGATTATGAAGCTTCACAGTGATGGTTCATTGTGTTTACCATCATTGTGAATCTCATAACTTTACTATTGTTTTCCTGGCTTTATTGTTGGATTTACTTATTGTTTGAACTGGTGTTTAGTGTTGTGTTTAAGCTGCTAATGTGTTATGTTTATTTGTTTGTTTATTTGTTTTGCACAATTTAAGACTATACAACATAACAAAATAATAAATGAATAATATAAAGTGCAGGAAGAGGCAAAAAACCCACTGGGCTTATGTGAAACCTCCACCTAGAGAAGATTAATATAAACAAATAATATGATTACATAATAGTGATAACAAACAATTAGGACAAGATATATATATAATAATAACAATAACAATACAGTAAATATATCAAAAAAGATAAGTGTGTGTGTGTGTTGCGTGGAAGTGTATGTTTAGTGTTTGTGAGGAGGATATTGATTTAAATATCTATAATGACTTCTGGGAAATCGTAACCAAACAATATTGTGAGTGGGAAAAAATAAAAAAAACATAAAAACAGATACATGGACAACATGGGGAAAAGCAATTAAATGACCCTTTAAGCGACTTTTGAAACATTTGACAGATGAGCAGTTTTTTGATAGATGTGAAAAGCTACTCCATAATTTGGTTCCCCTAAATCTTATCGAAAATTGACCCCTACTAGTGATGAATTTAGGAGGATGAAGATCTAGAGATTGACGGGTTGGGTAAGATGGACCTGAGAATTTGTTTTAAAATAGGTCTTGAACTGCTCAGGAATATTCCCACCAGAAAGTATCTTGTAAATAAAAACACATATTTGAGAAATATTGCTATCATAAATAGTAAGAATCTGGAGTTAATGCTGTTGTTTATCCTGCTAATGTGTTGTGTTCAGGTGATGGAGGTGTGGAGACAGCAGAGGAGGCTGTGGAGCCTGCAGAGCCAGATATCAACGAGTTGTGCACTGACATGTTTGAGAAGATGGCCATCTTCTTGCAAGGAGAACTAACAGGTCTGATAACACATAGCACACTTTCTCTTCTATCTATACCAGGGGTCAGCAACCTTTACTATCAAAAGAGCCATTTTAGAGTAAAAAAATAAAATGTTTTCGGCTCTTGATCATTGTGATGAAGGTAACACAGTTTATAGTCTAAGTATATAGTCTAATGCAGTGAGGGCCAAAGAGACAATGTACCACGGACTATTAGGGCCACATTGAGGGAAAAAAATGTGAGATTTCCAGAATAAAGTCATAACTTTAGGAGAAAAAAGTAACTTTACGAGAAAAAAGTCATAACTTTAGGAGAAAAAAAGTTGTTATATTACGAGAAAAAAGTCGTAATATTACGAAAATAAAGTCATAACTTTACGAGAAATAAAGTCTCAGATTTATTTATTTTTCTCTCCCTACGTCCTTACCTGATCAGGAACTTGTGAGGATTACCGTCTGTTGGAGAACATGAACAAGCTCACCAGTCTGAAGTACATGGAAATGAAGGACATCAGCATCAACATCAGCCGTAACCTGCAGGATCTCAACAACAAATGTGAGTGTGAGATAACATTATCTGCTCAAAAACTCTGAAAAACTGTTATATTCTTATATGTATGTTTTTGCTCTAGATGCCAGCTTACAGCCCTACTTGGACCAGATAAATCAGATCGAGGAACAGGTGTCTTCACTTGAACAGGCTGCCTACAAACTGGACGCGTACTCCAAGAAACTGGGTAAGACTTTAATGTACAGAAGTGTGCATGCATAATAATAGAGCTGCAACGCTTAATCTAAAAAAAAAAAACAGAACAGAATGACATAAAACAACATAAAGAACATCTGTAAGGTCACCCTCCAGCAACCATCAAAAAAGACATGATATAATATAAGCCACATCCAGTGGTGGAAGAAGTACTCAGAGTAAATCTACACTGTGGTATTGTTACTTTTACTCAAGTAAAAGCTCTGTTACAAGTAAAAGTCCTGAATTTTACTTATGTAAAAGTACAAAAGTATCAGCATCAAAAAGTACCAAAAGTAAAAGTACTAATTATGCAGAGTGGTCCATTTCAGAATAATGCATATTATATGATTGAATTATAATTATTGATGCATTAAAATGTACATTACTTTAATGTTGAAGCTGGTAAAAGTGGATTATATACACTGTTGGGTGGCTCGTGAATTTCACCATGGGATCAATGAAGTCTTATCTTTATCGAATTTAATGCATCATAATTTATTTGTTGATAATATTTTGTATTATTAATCTGAATCTGCAAAGTAACTAACTTTATTAAATAAAGTGTAGTGGAGTAAAAAGTACACTATTTCCTTCTGAGATGTAGTGGAGTAGAAATATAAAGTAGCAGAAAATGGAAATACTCAAGTAAAAGTACAAGTTCCTTAAAACTGTACTCAAGTACAGTACGTAAGTAAATGTACTTAATTACTTTCCACCACTGGCTATATCTGAGAAAAAACAAACCCGTCCCTTATCATGAACACACATCCTACATCCAAAACTGTCAATATGCTTCCTTTGCTTGACTAGGTTTGATGAATGTCTTGTTTTTCTTTGTCAATGAGAGCTCACTCCACCCATGACAGCAGAAACATAATAACCTCTCTTTCTATTTGCTGCCTATTTTGTCTGCTGTGTGTCGCACGGACCAATAATAGTACAACCACCTCCATCAGCTCATATTGCAAAGCATGATGTAGTCTACCAGCAGATGGTGCTATGACACCACAAACAATCCCTCACCTAAATATTTCAACGTTACAGCTCACAAAGAGACAGACAAACATCACCAGCCTGTGTTGCATTTTGACTTTAATGGTCTCATATTGTAAAAAGTGAGATTTTCATGTCTTTTATATTATAAAGCAGGTTTAAGTGCTATATAAATACTGTTAAACTATCAAAATACTCAATATACAGAGAAATACACACAGCCCGTATTTAGAAATTGTGCATTTGAAACAAGCCGTTAGGATTTCTGTCCATTTGTGATGTCACAAATATACAATATTTAGATCATTACACGGTTTTAAACAAACATTTTAAATGTGTCCCAGTTATTTCCTGTTGAAGTGTATGTAAATAACGTCAGCTGACAGGAAGTAAACATGGACCCAAACTGTTGCCTAGCAACACAATTTTGTTGAAATGCACTAAAACAGAGCGTTTCAGGTAGACAGTATGAGGAAAATAAAGTTTTTTTTTAAACATTACAGCATGTAAACATGTTCTAGTGGAAACATAAAATACAAGTATGAACCTGAAAATGAGCACGATATGGGACCTTTAAGCAGCCATTATCTGCAGAGTGATCACATCCCTCTGTTTTCTTTTCTTTACAGAGGCCAGATTCAAAAAACTGGAGAAGCGATGAGGAGGGGAAGAAGTTATGAGAGTTATGGACGCCTTCTCACCTTCTTTAACCCTGCTGCCTCGCCATCCTCCTCCTCCCTGCCAGCGGAGCCAGGAGCTGCGGGGAGGATGTGAACTGAGACTGAAACAACAAACAGTCAGAGCCACTTTGACACCTAGAAAGGACCCAGGAGGAAGCAGCTGAAGGCACATGAATTAGTACCGCAGTGCTCGGCTTAGATTTAACTCCAGTATCACCGATTTTGGCAGCGGTCGTGCAGCCAAGATGAACCAGAGCGTATGGTCGGTACCCACATACTTGTGCAGATCAACTTTATGATGAATACATCTGCCTAATTACTAGCATATCTTCACTGAGTGGTGGAATCAGATTATACTAATTCACTACTAAACATAAAGAAACAGATTGGCAGAGACTTGTACCATCGGATATAAGAACACTTCTGTCATATGTAGATATTTACACGATGAAGCATGCTCATAGATGTGTTTTAATAAAGTCCCAGCCTTCTTATTCTGATCATTCAGGCAACCAACCTATTGACAGATAGTAATATTCCACTTAGTAATAGTAGCCTGACATGTACATTGGAGTTATTTGTTGTTACACATGTATTTGTCTGAGCAGTGTGAATATACTGAACACAAACTGGTTAATTTATAGAGAGATTGCTACAAAAAAAGGTCACAATGTAGAGCAGCTGGAAATCACACTCTGTCTGTAGAGAGTTTAAAGTTTGCAGTTTGATATGAAGAATATTTGATAATGATGAATTATTGTATTCTATCTAGAGATTTTGACACCAACTGGAGTTTTTTTTTTTAAATAAACCTGATGATGTGCATATCATTGCATGACTGTTTCCTTAAAGGGGATATGTCATGAAAAACTCACTTTATCACTTTTTTTGAACATTAAAGTGGCAGTAGGCAGTATATATTTTTGGCATCATTGGGCAAATATTCCATAATAACCTTTCAGCATATTGTAATTCAAATGTTCTGAGAGAAAACTAGACTTCTGCACCTCCTCATGGCGCCGGCGTCACAAACTTTCTCATTTTACAGCTAAACTGTGCACTACAAGATGATTCTGAAAACATTTCAGTAGAGAAATAGGCATTACAGTAACAGAATATTGATTCATATTTGATCAGCGCTGCCTAGTTTGACCATTTGGTCGGAGTTTGCGAGTGATTGACAGCCGGCTCTCATAGACAGCAGATTGACAGCAGACCTCAGATCAGCTCTTACTGCTTGTTTTCCTCCGGTATGTGAAATCTTGCAGATGCCGTTAGGACACCGGAGGACACATGATTTTTTTTCAGGTTACCTGTTTCACGTACTACTGTCACGATATGGTGACCGTTTTATAAGAATAACTTTTTTTAATCATATTTGCTCCAATCTCGCCTACTTCAGTTTTAAAGCATGTAAACATATTCTAGTAGAAATCCAAAATACAAGTATGAACCTGAAAATGAATATGATATGTCTCCTTTTAAAAATGAACCTACTCCTGACAGTAGATGGCAGACCTGCACCGTGATAGGGACTGAAATTGATTCATAGTGAATGTATGAAATATTGTGTCGCTCTGGAGAAACTGCAAAGAGAAGAGTGAGACCAAACGGAGGGAAACTGATGACCTATACTTGACAATTCAAAGGGCCGGCTGACTAAAGATGTGTGTGATGCCCTCGGTCTCCTTTCTATTAGCTGTCCCAGAGCAGAACCCAGAGCCCGGTTTGCCATGGGCTACAGATTATCTAAACTGACAGGACCTCCCTCCTGAGAGAGTGTGTGTGCGTGTGTGTTGGGTCGTGCACATCAATGCACGTGTGTATATGTTTGTGCAAGACCTAATCTAAAACAGGTCTCTGTCATTAGTCCAGCTGAGGCCCCGGCACAGAGGGAGCTCATTATTCATACTGTAACATTATTTACTGTTGCACTGTGATCCTTCCATCTCTGCCTTTCCAGAGCCCTGGGGCACGAATCCAGCTCCCCTCCCGAAGGCTCTCAAATCAGCTCTATTAAATGATTTTGGGGTTGTTTTCTAAAAGCTAAATGTGAGTGCCAGGAGGCAGTCAAGCAGAGAAGAGAAGGTAACATAGTAATCATAGGTAAACCTTTTTTTTTCAGTTTGGGAAGTACCGCAAAATTACACCATACTGTTGCAATATAGAGTGTGGAAACGTATTATATTCTGTAGAAAATGTGTGTAATAGTGGTTTTCAGACCTGGTGGATGTAAAGTACAGATTTAAAGTCTACGGTACTGATTAATGGAACTGTTATGCCAAGAAGAAATGGCATTATTTTTTAGTTTTTACATCTTACCATCTACTCTCCATCTTAAAAAATAAATAAATCGTATTTTCAAAAGAAAGTGCTGTTATTCTAGGGTGTTGCCTGTGCAGACAAGGAAGCAGAGAAACAAAAGAAATATACGTCAAAAATGACGTTGCCTCTTGGTAGTAATTACAGGAACGAAAGAGTTTCTTTATCTACTTTTCCATATATTTCCAGCTAATAAGAAAAATGTTCCCACGTGCCACTGGGTGTATGGAGAGTTAATGCAGAAGCATCATTCAGCAGTCAAACACGCATGTTGAGAACAAGTGAGTAATAATTTCATAACTGAACTTGTGTTCCGCTGATTGTGATTATCTGCATGTGTGTGTATGCATACTGTATCTGTGCAGCGTGCTTAGTTTCATGCAGTACGAGCTGTGAACTTGGTAGTGAGGAGGTTACATACAGTAAGTATGACATTTTTAGGCGACCAAAATGTTCTAATTAACTTTGACGAACTGAAAACAAACTGTGAAAGGGTTAAAGTTGTAAGACGAAAACACGGACAACTCCCAGACCAGACAACGCCGTGGTAGCGACCTGTCAATCACAAGGCAGCCCCGCCCTAAAGCATCCCCTGCTTTATGGTCTATTTGACTCTAAATGGGACCATAATTTACAAATCTAGTGCAGTGCCCGTTCATGGCGCACCTGTTTGGAACGGGCCGATTGCTTCGGTCCCAGTAGGCTCCCGATATTGCGGCTTGCAGCGTTGTCGGGGACTCATGCCCGTTTGCGGTGCGTGGCCGTTCAGAGTGTGTTGCCATTCAGAGCGGGCTGATTGCTTGGCCAGTTGTTCACTTGTAACGTTAGTATATCCAGCATCCAGCAGCAAAACTGAAATGCACTCAATGAACCCGGTCTTCCTGCTGCAGACGACATGCTTGTCTCATGGTACGTGTCCACAGGGGCGTTTTTTATCGTGAGGGGACGCACCGATCCCAGCATTTCGACGCTTGATGGGCTGTCACTAGAAACTCCCCACCTGATTATACGAACGCTTTCCCTCCGTGGGCTGCTGCTCCCAGCTTTCAAACCGGAAACAACACGGTGGCTCGTTTGGAAACTTTTTTTCTCTTATTTCATGAAAATAGTTTGAAGATACGAAGGACATACAGAAAGAGATTCCTCACTTTACAGTTAAATCATGCTGTATTGAAAGACTTGAAACTAGTGATTGAGACCATAAACTCATGTTTACAATGTTTACTGAGGTAATAAATCAAGTGAGAAGTAGGCTCATTTTCTCATAGACTTCTATACAATCAGACTTCTTTTAGCAACCAGAGGAGTCGCCCCCTGCTGGCTGTTAGAGAGAATGCAAGTTCAAGGCACTTCAGCATTGGCTTCACTTCTCAGACTCGGACGCTGCTGCCTTGTAGTGGTTCTCCATCCTCAGTAATGTAACACGAACATCATGTTTGACCCTATATAACTTAAGAATGGAGATCTTTCAGCTGCACTCAGTGACCAACAAGCTATTTTTTTTTTTACTGTCATAAGAAGAAAACCTAATGCATTCCTTCTGTTCCTCAGAAAAGACATCTCTCTTTTTACTCCCTGATCTCTCTCCACAATGTAAACGCTGATTGCCAGATTTGAAATACACCACAAACAGCAGGGGACTTTACGCAGACAATGACTCCCCTGAAAACATGCTCTAAAAATTATTTTGCAAACCACTTCCCGGCCTCTACTACTGTACACATATACAGAGAGAAAAGACAATGCATGAATAGATCTTAGCACATGTCATATAGTGTAATGCCAGGTTGTATATCAGTTACATGGGAATAATGCTGATTAAATTACATACACTGTGGCTTCAGTTTATAGATATAATCAACTTAGAATAAAGATTACGCAAAATGGACCAAATAGGCCGAACTCAACAAAGAAATTATTCCAATTGAGATCTTTTGAAATGATACAGCTTCAATTTGATTTGGTCTGACAGACCTCAGGAGATTCCCAGAAATGTGACTGAGTATCAAACACATGTCCGTCATCAGCTTCGGCAGAGGAGCTGTTTTCTCTCCATAAGTCTAAAATGGAGACCGGGCCAGTTTAACAATAACAGGGCAGCGTGCCACACCGCAGCGTTGTGTAACTGACAGGCAAGCACGAAGTTTTGGGAAATTTCTGTGTTCATGAATGAGAGCACTCTAAAAGTCATTTTCAAACCACATTTTGTTCTGTTTCTTTTTCGTCCTTGCTCAAAGTTATTTCACTTAACTGAGCAATGTCAACAGATCGGGTGGTGTTGTGAAATCTCTCTATCATTTTTGTCTTTCACTCAATTTCACACACAGAGACAGACCGTGATGGGAGAAACAGACGGGGTGGGAAAAAAATCAACTATGTATCGCCAGAATCTATATATTTGCTTCATTTGAGTCTATGCGGAGGTAGAAGGAAGTTACCGCTTTTATTGTTGTAGTCTGAGTAACGTAACGTCATATCCATTCCGTATCCGTCAACCAAAACAAACTGTAGCGAGTCAAAACGACAAAGTAGAAAACGGGTCCACGTGGCTACGACCTGCATCCTCACATGTTAAACCCAGCGTGGTAAACACTACACATCCAGTAAAGTATGGAAACACTTTGGATTTCACACATTGACAGGTAAAGCAGAGCTGGACATCACGGCTAAAGCTGCATGCTAACTCTGTCATGGATAGGAAACGTTATCGTATCGCGGTAACGTGCAGTCAAGCCGGCCGCCACTCTCATCTCCGTGGTCAAATGGGCCGACGCTACAACTGTAGAGCACCCATATACTGACATTTCTGTTAAATGCATTCAAACGGCCCCGATGGAGCTGACCATGGATGTATAAAGAGAACAGAGCTGACGGGAAAGCTAGAGACGGACTTGGAGAAGTTAGAGGAAGCAGACACATGTGACTACGTCTGGTTTTCAAAATAAGGTGTTAACAAAGGGAACTGTATATACAAAATACATATATGGAAATAAGATTGATTGGATTATATCAACCAGAAGTATAAAACATTACATGTTCCTTATAAATTAAAATGAAAATACCACTAATTTGTGAGGGAAATGTCTTTATTCTTTATTCTTCAATGACTGATTTATTTGACTTCAGGACATCTCTGACTACATACATGCTGAAAATCAAAACATTCTTACTGTATTCATTTAGATATTTTCCAAAGTAAAAGTCCCTAGAAGTGAATGATTCAACTCTTTCCCATGGTCTGGTGTCTTAATATCGAATCGCAATACTTAAAAATTGCGATACATATCAAATCGGCATCCAAGTATTGTGATAGTATGGAATCAGGAGATAGGTGTATCGTCCTAATAAACAGCCCGCCATAACTGCACCTTTTACTACCCTCCTATGTAAAGCAGTGACATTATAAAGACAGCCAAATAGCCAAAGAGCTTCATGTTTACACCCATTTCAAAGCAGCCAATAGCTCTGGGAGGTATTTCAGTGCAAATATAAGCCACATGTGAGATCTGAGGGACTGAGTCAGACTTCAAATACCTTCTAAGAGACGGGCATGAGAAGCCACATGAGGTCAACGTTTGGCACCACAATCACTCACTTCACTCCGCCGCTCACACCTTCATCATATACCGTGCACACATGTGAGGACGCAAGAGCATGCACAAAACCCCGCATGTCACATCTGACCCCTTTGAAACTCGAAACCCAAAAGCCAGCGCTCTGTCAGGTATGTAGTCCTTGGAACGCTTTGACCGACGCAATCCATTTTGATTAGACCAAAAACGTCCGCGCCGTCACTCCATTATTACAAATCTAAAATGAGACCAGATGGGATTGCGGCGCAAAAGCCGTAGGTGCAGCCTTATTTTGGATGTGAGACGGAGCCCAGCCGTCCCCCAGCAGGTAGCAGGGGTGTCAGACTCTGGCTCCGGCCTCAGATCCAGCTCTGATCCCGGGGGTTGAAACGTGGACCGAGGATTCTTTCTCTGCAGGAAGTCGTAACCAGCAACACCTGAGAACTGTCCTGTGTAATCCTTGTTAAATCGTGATATTGGTTTAGTCCTGGTGCGTCTCCCTGCTGTTTGTGTTCCCATTTTGACTTTCTGTGTTTTCATGTGCAGCATGTCCAGCACCATGTCTAAATGGACTCAGCATCTCTGAGACCCCCCATTAGAACCACTCTCAGACTCTTTGGCACCAGAGCTATCAGTGTGTCTGTCCGTGGAGCAGACACAGTGACACTGACCACAACTGGGAGGACATTTCAGACACAAAACACACTTCAAATCTCTGCAATAATGATGATATAATGCCCCACACTCTAACAGAAGAGGACTTTATTTCATATGGTATTTGTATAACATGTCATTGGGAAAACATTGGAGTAGGACATGCAGGAATAAGCTGTTCTGAACACTTAGGTCCTGATCAGACAGAGTGTGTTTCAGCAGTCTGGGGCTATTTTTTGCAATGAGAGTGCTTTTGTGCTGTGCCCTAAACGCCTCAAGTTGAAAAAAAAACTCAACAGCAGAAACAGCAGGCCTGGAAGCAAATTAGGTACTTGAGATTTCAGGTAAGTTGTTTCAATCCATTTAAACTCTACTATTATCTATTAGGTAGTGTACAGTTCATGGTTTGTGTTAAAGAGCGGTCCATCTGAGTTCTGTTCCGTCTATTTTGAAATGGAAACGCCCACTCAGCCGTCAGCAAAAAGCAGTGACTTGGTTACCAAAGTAAGCTAATCAATAAGGTTATGGATAATGTGAATGCTAGCACTAGCTGAGTCAACGTTAACTGGGTTAGTTTGGATGTTTTAAAGTCGTTTTTTATGTATACTCCTGCGTTCTGAGAGGTAAAATTGCTGTTTTTGTGAATGGAGTCTGGTCTGGTCTCTTTCCGATGGGGGACTAAAGTCGTTATATCGTTATCTTCACAGCCACCAGACTTCATTCAGAAAAACAATGATTTTACGTCGCAGAACAAAGGAGTTGCTGCATTGATCGATTAGTTTGTTTGTGTTATTGAGTGACTTTCGGATCTGAACTAATGTGGCGTCCACAGCAGTACATCACTTAGCTTCCGTGCCGGTACTCCTGTCTGCTTCTCCAAACTGGGATTATGCCGACCGCCATCTAAGTTACTGTATGTAATACACTGACTATAAGGATTTATGTATACTGTATATGTAGCAGCATCATCATGCAGAAACCTACGTCAGGTCACGTGGGGACAAAGTGTTTAGAAGGGCTTGAAGGGAAAATAGCATTTTGACACTAAAACAGACTTGACCAAAATGTGAATGTTCAGATTTGAATACATAAGGAACACCACTGGGTAGCTACAGAATGATATAAAAACCAAAAAAAATTTATAATAATAATGGACCTGCCCTTTAAAATAAGTATGCTTGTAACATAACGTCATGTGACGTCATGTCAGTAAAAATCATTCAACTTTGGGTTTCCCAAAGGCCATGAACGCCGGCCCCATGAGTGAAATTCCTGTTTGTTTGGAGGCTTTTTTTAAAAGTCACATCCTGTTTATCTGGAATAAAATGTCAGCAGTTCATAGATAATTAGCAATTTAGAATTTTCTCCAAAAGGGCGTTTGTGTGTGTGTGTGTGTGTGTGTGTTCATGCTTGTGTTTTCCTTTCAGCATGTGTTCATTAGTTCATCCAAATGAGTAACAAGTGTCCGGAAGCCATAAAAGGACAGAGTTGACTCATCTTGGTATGAAGACCCGTAGGCTGTCCCTAAGTGACCCAAGCATTCAGAACCAGAAAATCTCTCAAACAACACAACACCATCTTAGCTCGGCTCTCAGTGATGACACACACAGGCACATAAAGTCCAGCACAGTCAGGCACACCATAAAATGATGCGCCTCTTTCTTTAAGATTTAGCAAGATTTCCTGATTCATGAACCTACAACAACCTTTGTATAACAGTCTGTTCTCATGGCTCTCTTTCTCCATAGATAACAAACAGCATGCATACTGTAGTTTGAACTGATGAATCCTGCAGGAAGGCCAAACTTCAATGGCAGAAAACTAAAGCTGTACACAGATATTTGTGACAGAGCTTCTGCCTGTACAACAATAAAGTTAAAGGTTCTTTATACAAAATTCAGAGCATTAATATAGCAGCAAACAACCATCTGCTATGTAAAGATATAGAGGAGTAATGTCTACCTGAGCAGAGAATGAAGTCGCTCTCCCTCTGTGTGTGTTGTAATCAGAGTTTCTCTGTGCTCTGTTTATGTAGCCGGGCCGGCCGTGCATCCATTTGAGTGAATGTCAGCCCCTGTTTGTGTGCCTCACTGGCTAGTTAATCGCCGCCGCCGCTCTGCACTGCGCTAATACGGCAGTAACCGGCGATAATATTATTATCTGACTGATATGTGTCACATGTGTCTTCATCTTGGCTGTCTCTTTTTCCTTCCTTTCTATTTTCATTTATATAGTGCTGCAGGAGTGAGTCCTAAAACCCAGAAATGAGTTAGCATTTTAGCACTTCCTGTTACCTCGTCTGGAAGTCAATGGGTTTTTAGTTAGATTAATGAAATAAGGTCTGCGGTTAACACAAGCTGAAGAGATTTTAAAGTTTTGTTCTACGACATAAAATACATCAGTAAATACCTTACTCATGAATTTTGAACCCTTTACGTGTCTTAAAAAAGGCGGTTGCTAACAAGTGGCTAAATGAGACTACTAAATGTCATCACGCTGACTTGTCCTACTTTACAGCCTAGTTGTTTATACTCACTATCATGTGACCGTGGTGTAGTTTGTTTATGGCCTAGTTTGAATAAACACCATCTGCATGTAGATGGTGCGGCTTGGACACATCATCAGTGATGAACCCAGGGTCATCGTGTGTTTCGGGTCTTTGATCATCAGACACCCTCACCTGGGCGACCCAACCGGGGATGATAAGTCGGCTTGTGTCAACGCTGCACGCTACACCATGGATCCACAACCACCTTGGAGATTTTTTCTGCAGCTTCAGTGATGTTCCTGGTGGCTTTTCTTTCTTTCAACCCTCTGATGCCAAGGAGCCTGAGTGCCCGGTGTAGAGACTGCCCTGGAAATCCCCTGCAGCCCACCTCGATAGGCTCCCAGCGGGCTTTCCACCCACTCCCTCTGCAGGCCTCTAGCAGCCTAACATTAGCTTTTTACTTCTGGCGATTGCATTTACCCTTCAAAAATCATAAAAGTGGTTTTCATTTGTGGAGATTATCTTGCTGAATAATGCGTGTAAGTATCATAAACGTGTGTTTGCCACAGAGTTTATTTCCCGCAATAATCCAAAACCCAATGGAACAATTTCAGCTTTTTATCGAGGGAACCATAGCGATGCTAACTTCCTGGTTGGCCTACAACAATATGTCATCCCTGCAGCACTCTATTTCTAATAATTCCTCTTTGTAACGTCTCTTTTAAAAAGTGCCACATAATGTTTACTTATTTACTTGTAATGCAATCAGCTGTCCCCGTGTCTCACTGAAACCGAGACAACTGAGGACATGAACATGTTCTGCTTCGTGTTACCGCCGAGTGCATGTGAGCAGCGTGTGAGAGATTCAACAGAACATTGAATTAGACATGCTATTATTTCCCTTCTGCTTATTGACACAGTGAGCATGGTGAGGGTAGGACTAAAGCCAAGGGACAGACTGTACGGAGATACAGAGTCCTGAGGAGAGGCTTTTTAAAATATGTATCTTAGATTGAATAATTGAATCAAGTGAGCAGCTGAATGTCTTATTCTGTGTTTAAGAACATCTGGTGCCGCTGTGATCTCTCTCTTTCCCAACTGGTCCCACTCTGTGTGAATGAGCTTTGGCCAGTTGTCCAAGCTAAGCGCACCAGCGGAGCCGAGTCAAGGGCAGCGGGCTGCAATAATATTTGCCATAATTACCCAGATAACATAAACAGAAGTGCACCTGGCTCGGCTGGGCTACCTGGTCAGTTCTGCTGTGTGTGTGTTGGGTCTGTAGTCTTTAGCTGGTGGTGCTTACAGTAACTCTGAGTTCAGGTCACAACGGGGTCAGACCATCAGAAGTCTGCCAAAAATATCAGGTGGTTCTTTTGTCTCTTTTTGGGGCTCCAACACCAACTTTCTCAATGTATTTTTAATGATTTGGAAACATACTGAATGGTCAACATCATGTACCAGTGGCTGTAGTGGGTGTACATGACCAAATAAAACAAAAACAGTCTTTCTGTATGTGAGTCACTGTCATTCCAAGTGTGATCCAGCATTTGAGTCATTCTGACTTTTAAATCCAGATGAGATGTGGATTCAAATGTCAGAAATTCAATGTAGTTATCAATCATTACACATGGATAAACGTGCCAAAAGTTGGGTGGGCATTCCTCTGGAAGCCAGTTATGAATAAGCCTTAAATCTCCTGACAGGTGATGCTATTCTTTAACCCTGACCTAGAGCCCTGAGTCCTAACCCCCACAAGCAGATACCCAGCTGCTTGACCAGACCTTAGATCTGCATTGTATCTGCTTTAGGCTAAGCTACATGGGCTGGCCCAACTAGCTTGATAGACAGTTGCTTTTGAATGCCATGGCCCGATCAGTTGTCCAGCTATCATCCATGCTTATTTAGTTCCACTAAATAGCCACTAGTTATATCAAAAACCTTTCACACCATTCTCTGGGGTCCCAGGACACTGAGAAGGCTCCACAGTGTGTTCCAGCATCCCAGAACAGGCAGCCATCAAACAATGGATAGGGTCAGGGCTGTAGTCCAGACCAACGCAATCGAGTCCAAGTCAAGGCCAGGTCCAGTCGAGTCCGAGTCAAGACCAAGTCCAAAGGTAGTCAAGACCAATTCAGGGCTGAGTCCAGAGCAGATAGAGTCCTGTTCAAGACCATAGTGTATTTCCAATACTAATATAGTGATTAAGGACCTGTGTCCATATAGCGTCTTTTTCTGGCAGAAGAGCAGCTGCAGGTCGCTGCATGGGGACACTTCATCTCAGCGTTTCTATGACTATAATATCTTGACAACATATCACTACTGTTGTATGATAGACTAGCATCGCCCCTTTGCGTTTTACTATCTATTTGTTTGACATTGTTTTTTCACCATGAGCATCAACCGGAGGATGCGTACCCTCATACTGACCACCGTAGAGCAAGAAGGACCATCTGTCGTAGACGACATGTACGGCGATAAAAGCACAACACTCACCAGCAACATTCAGTGTCCGCCTGGCCGATCTGCTCCCACAAATGTGCTTTCCGTCTTTGTTATGATGGTGTCTGTCTGACATATAAAGCTCAGGATAAACCAACAGTGACGTCACCAGCGGTTTTCTGAAAAGTTCTGAGATTTTTAACTAGAAGCGCTAGGAGCGGCCGCACAAAAAAGGCGGAGCATTCAGAAAAAAAGATGCTGTGTGCAGCGTTTTTTCTCTAGGTGGCCGGATAGGAACACATACGCTTTCTCCTCGTTGGGAAGAATTGAAAAAAAGATGCTGGCATTCAGAAAACCCCCCGCAATATAGAGACAGGCCCTAAGGCATTAAGATGGATAGAAATAATTAATCTATGAACAATAATTATCTACCTTCTCACATCAAACTAATCAATGCAATTTAGGTTTAAGGACAGATTTCTACAGGTATGTTAAGGAAGAGGTTGGTAAAATGTTGGCTAAATCCGGTAACGGATGGGGACACTGTACCCAAACCAGCAGACTGCAGGAACAACTTGACCAGTTCTCAATAGCCAAGCCCGAGATCAAGACAATTCTTAACAAGGAACGAGACCAAAACAAGTGCTAGACTTAAAAAAAGTCAGGACTCAAGTACTACATCCCTCACCGAGCACATGGATTAACTGAATATGTCAAAGACATTACTATCAAATGAAGTTTGAATCTAAAAGCAACCAACTGTGAGAAGTTATGTCCACTGTAGAGTGATCACAAGTGTGGATCCTCATTTCACTCTCTCCTGCAGGCTGTTTATTACATTTTACACCCTCCCCGTCTCCAAACCCTCATTATCAAATCAAAGCTGAGTCTACCGTTACATAGAACTGTCCACATATTGAATTAGGACATCTGGATCAATGAGAAAATGCTGTTAGCTCTGCACCACTTAAACACATGCATCATACATGTGTGTGAGTTGCAGCAGCTACACGTTTTCCCCAGAAGCAGCAGTTATATTGGCCTTTTGCAAATCATATATGTAACTGAATCTCCTTATTTACCCTTCAGACTATAGAGTCCAGCTTACCCTGATTACCTAAAGCTACCCTGTTGACGATGACAGTCCCTCGCTGTGATGCAGAACTTTGTGTACGTTTGACCAGCATGCAGCTCCTCTGTTCGCTCTATTTTCAGATGAGGCAGGAAAACGGCTTCAGCTGCTTTACCTGTACTGTTACAGTAAACACAAATAATAAGTTTCCCCTCGTAGCCTCGAGCGTCCTGAGGAGGGAGAAAAAAAGTGAGAGGGGGAGGCGTGATTGATGGCTTTACCCCCTCTGGTTTTGAGATTCATACACTCTGTAACAGATCTAACGTACACCAGATGTGAGAGGTGTGTACGTGTGTTTTTATGTGTCCACGCATGAGAGAAACAGTCTGGCCTCCACGATCCTGTCCAGATCAACCATCACTCTCTCATGAATTAAAGGGGACATATCATGAAAAATCACTTTCTCAGTGCTTGTGCTCATCCATCTGGGTATCTGGAGTTCCTACCAACTCACAAACTGTGAAATAAGACAACCCAGTCAGTTTTTTGTGGGCTGTCTAGATCAGAAAACATGTGATTCAACAAGACATTCAGATTTGGCTTCTCTTCCTACGTCACATGCAGGCTCATTAGAATAAACTGCCCACCATCTGAGTATCTCCACCCACGTAGTCTCCGTGACGTCACCTATACGTTTCTGAAGAGCCGTTGCAAAGCTCAAACTGGGTGTTTTTTTAGCACTTTTATTAGTAAAGAAACTCTCCAGACATGCGCCAGCTTGCCAGCTCTGCCCTCTGTAGCGCGAGCACGCATCCATGGCGTGCATGCAGACAAACGGTGCACTGGACTCCTTGCTCTCTCACCCAGTAACGGCATGGAGGGAGACCGGGCACCGGTCTGCATGCTGCCGGCGCTGCAAATGCAGAGGAGCCGGTTGGAGTTTCAGGCTTGTTGTTTACTTGTTTTTATCCATAATTAATTCCCTGATTCCCTTACAAGAAACACTTTGAGGAATCCTGACCTGCTCTGTCCAGTATCAGCTATTTATTTCACACTGATTGAATTTTTGGTAAAAAAAGTTACTGTATTAATTTCAAATCATTTAATCGTATCGTATCGCTCTAGATGAGCCAAATAATGTCCTGAATCGTATCGGAGCCATGGAAATCGTATCGTATTGTTGTATCGTTACACCCCTAACAAATTCCCAACCTGTACAGTTGTCATTAGCTACAGAGACTAAAACTTTTTGTTTTTGCCAGGCTGTAAACATGTTTATTTCTGCTGTAAATTTGGGCATGGAGGTCTATGGAGATTGACTCGCTATTGGAGCCTCAAGTGGCCGTTCGAAGAACTGCAGTTTTTGGCACTTCTGTGTTGGCTTCATTTCTCAGCACCAGAGGTTTCCTCTTGGAGCTACTTTTGTAAAGGTGCGCCATATTTTTCTCACAAGCCAATCAGAGCAGACTGGGCTTTTTCTGGTGGCGGTCTTAAAGAGACAGGAACTAAAATGGAGCGTTTCAGACGGAGGGTGAATACGGGCATATTCAGACAGACAGGATGAGAAAAATTATGTTTTTGAACATTAAAGCATGAAAACATGTTCTAGTAGAAACCCAAAATACACCTATGAACCTGAAAATGAGCATGATATGTCCCCTTTAATATATAATCTATATCAATAGTCATCTGCAATGAAGGCCACTTACTGTACATGTGCGTGCACCTACAGTATAGTTAGTTAAACAGCAGCATCTGCAAAGTAATGATTTCAGACTGTTCAGTTCTATTTTCTATTCTACGAGTGTGCACCTCATGTGAGTTACCAGACTACAACCAAAGGCATTATAATCATTTCCAGGTTAATAATAAAATAAGTAAGACCACATCATTTGACCGTGTCGGGCTAGTCTGCTGAGAGGGAATTCATGTAATGTTCCCTCCATGTTACATCACAGGTTTATAACCGGTTTATATGTGGAACAGCACAGATGATCAAAACATCCTTTAATAAAAAACAGTGGATTTCATGCGGTTTCTGCCAAAGGAAAGAGAACGTGGACACCAAACATCCTTATGATTCTAATATCAGCAAATAAGTGGGGAGATGAGGAAGTGGCTATTTTGAGAGCAGCGCAAAAGGACCTTGACTAAACATGTGTGTGTGAAAGGAGCTTGTGAATGTGTGTGTGTGTGTGAGAGAGACTGTTCCATAGGCGTGTCCGTCAGGCCACCGGTGACCCTCAGATTCCCTCCTGTGCGACGTCATGTCACTTCCCCCCTTTGTTTCCCCACTCAAGAGGACCTTTCTAAAAATGTCTTTTTGTTTAAAGGTTCTCAACAGCCCTCCTTCCTCCTTTGCCTGGCAGCGCGGTGTGTGTGTGTTTGTACATTAGTGACATCCTATACAGTCGGCCCCAAAAACAGGAACTGTTGGGATGCAGATGAGGATGCTGAAGGGCGTGTATTTTCCTCTCTGGGTTCGTACCTATATACAGTCAAGGATCCTGTTTCATAACACGCTCTGGATGTGGCGAGGTGCAGATGGCGGGGGACCTGCATGTCACCACACACTTTATGTGGAGTGACACACACACTCTCAAACAGAACGTACCTCCCACACCGTACTGTAGGATTCACCTCTGTGCAGAGTAACCTCTGGTCCTGGACCACAGCAGCGTTGGGACACAAAGCATCTCCAGAGGCTCTTAAGGAGCTGACAGGCATGATGTAACGCTTTCTCTGGGTCACCATGATTATACTGAGGTGTTGCAGCACAGTGTAAAGGCCTTTACACACCACACACACGCCTGCCAATATTTCAGATCAAAACTACCAGCAGCGATGCAAATTGGCGACACTTATCCCAATAAAAGGTTAGGATAGATTTGTGCAGGCAGTGGACCAACTAGCGGGATCCTACCGACCCAGAGCAGCGTCTGGCAGTCTGTCTGAGCTAAACTGTTGTATAACCTAAACTACTTTAAAGGGACTGTATGTACGTTTTTAAATCGTATTTTATGCCAATGTCTGAACAGGTTATAACTAGGGCTGTCAATCGATTAAAATATTTAATCATAATTAATCGCAAATAAATAGCACTTTTTTCATCTGTTAAAAATGTACCTTAAAGGGAGATTAGTCAAGTATTTAATACTCTTATCAACATGGGAGTGGGAAAATATGCTTTCTTTATGCAAATGTATGTATATATCTATTATTGGAAATCAATTAACAACACAAAACAATGACAGATATTGTCCAGAAACCCTCACAGGTACTGCATTTAGCATAAAATATATGCTCAAATCATAACATGGCAAACTGCATCCCAACAGGCAACAACAGCTGTCAGTGTGTCAGTGTGCTGACTTGACTATGACTTGCCCCCAAACTGCATGTGATTATCATAAAGTGGGCATGTCTGTAAAGGGGAGACTTGTGGGTACACATAGAACCCATTTACATTCACATATCTGGAGGTCAGAGGTCAAGGGACGCCAACATTTTGGGTAACTTTGGAGTGTTATTTAACATCCTACGCAACAAACTAATATCACATGGTTGTTACCAATGGATTCCCGCTATAATCTAAAAACCACAAGTTGCGTTAATGCATTAAAGAAATGTGTTATTATCGCGTTAAATTTAACAGCCCTAAATGTTATAATTAATGCCTCCACATACAGGGCAGTACACACTAACGCCTACATACTCATTTTGAAGTCCAAGGGAAGCACACATGCTTTTCTCCTCCTCCGTGGAAAGTGGCTTTTGTCCAGGTGAATAAGTTACTTCCAACACTTCCAACACTTCCAATGCATTCCTGGCAGTAGCGGTACAACAACAATAGTCCGTAGCGGGTATTCAGAAGGTATAGGATGCACCAGGAGGGAGAGCTGATTAGCTGACCTCAGGGGATCGGCCCGGTCTGGACCGGCCTGGCCCGGCCCGGCCCGACCTGGCCATGCTCATGGGACGGCAGCCATGCAGGGAAGAGGACGGTGGTGATTATAAAAACAGACTGGCTGTGTGTTGTGTGTAGCTGTGTGTATGGTTATGTGTGTGTGTATACAGTTTGTTAATAAATGCAGGCATTGTTCAGAGACTCAGGGAAAGTTCATTATGAATCAACAAGTCCTCATAGCTAAGACGTTATTTGTCACTGGCTTCCAAAATGACCCTCTGACCGTTACAAAAATGATTCATATGAGTATTATCTGCCATCTCTATGAGAAGATCTGGTTGTGTTAGAGAAGGTTAGAGAAAAATTGTGGCCATAGGTCATCTAATCCTATCACCAGACAAGAATGTTAAAATTCATTGCCAACATTCTTCCTCTTTTTTTTTTGTCTTTCTGTAACATCTGAATTTCTGCATGAACTCGAGCATAGATCCATGCTCAATGTTAACTGCAGGTCTGTGACTCTGGTCTCCTGAATGAAACTCAGACACGCTACATGCCAATTCCACCGACCCTTCCTCCACACCATGACTTTCTGCCTCGATACACAAAGAGCACACTAGACTACTTCCTGTGTGGGCACTGAATGTTGGCATTGGACCTAGATCGTGACGTGCAGAAGCGTCCAATATGGACATAATTCCTCTGGATAATGGACCGGGTCAATAGAAACCATTGTTGAGTGTTGGTAGGAGACCTGCACTCTTCGGGTCGACACTTTGTGCACCCAAAACAACCGCTCTGGACTCCTTCATAAGAGATTTTGCGGTGCTATCTTTATTTGCAAGATCACAAGAGGAAACCACGTAGGTGGTTTTGCATTAGGGATGAACAATATATAATTTCAGCATGAACATTGCGATGTGCGCATGCGTACAGTAATAGTCACATCGCAGGACGTCGGCAAATTAACTCAAACTCGTCATGCTACAACTTTTTTGTTGCTTGATACAAATGAACGGTTCTCATTTTTACATGAGTAATCCAGTGTTTCCGGTTAAATACAGTTTAGGTAGGCTCGCCACAGTTTCATAATGAACCGTGGGGTCCACAACTTGGCGTGTCAAAGACGGCCGCTCGGTGCTCCCTGTGATTGGCTATCGTAGGTCGGCTTGGAAAGGCCCGGGGTGAAGGTGGCTTGCGGCTCTGACCGTGAGCTTTACAGCAACCGTCGCTCGGACCTCGCCGCTTCCCAGAACTCTGGACTTAACAGTCGCTGCGCCCTCTCTCCCTGCAGGAGGGGATGAGGCTCCGTTTCAGCAGTTTTTGCCTTGGAGGCACGATATCAGAAAGGAGACGTGCAAGACACGGAAAAGGCACCATTAATAAAGATATTGTAAAACTGTGTCTCCACTGTCATCGTCTTCTCATGTCCCTTCCTCTACCTCTTCACCGAGTCATTTCCATACACTCAACGGGGGATCCTGTCCTGGATACCATCCGGAAATTCAATCCCCACTAAGCAGCTTCCCCACTCAGCTTCTTAAAGGGCATCGTTGCTCTATTTAGAGGCCTGTGAGTGTGTGTGTGTGCGTGTGTGTGTTTTCCGGTATCGCAGCTCTGAAATAGCTCCGTCAAAGAGAGCGCCAGGAGCCAGCGAGGCACCAGACTCGGCTCTCACGCAGATGTCCACCTCCACCAACGCCGAGCGACGGTCCCACGGAATGAGATCTCCATATGCTCAGAAGATGAGAGGAAGGAGGAGGGACAGAGACAGTAGGGAGAGGAAGAGGAGAAGGAAGCTGAAAATGAAGGGGAAGTGAAGGAAGGACTAAAAGCTGTGTGGCGTCTTTGTGAGGTGGAGACTCCTTCGGGGCGGTTGGAGCGCAGATGAAGGGAGTTTGTTGTTTTGAAGATCTGCTTGAAAGACGATTTGACACGTCGTTGAGGCTTTGCTGCACTTGGCATTTGAATAAAATACTGAATCTCACTCACGGCCAGAGCCCCGAGGAGCTCCGACCAGCAAACTGACCCCTTGATCAAACCATTTACTACCCCCCACTGAACTCAGATCAGTTACTTGAGACCCCCACTAGGCCTCTTCGAGCCAGATAGGACTGTTTTTATTCCCTGGCAATCTGCTGCTCTACACCTCAGTCCAAACTAAACACATTTCAAAAGCGCACACACACACATGCACTACCACACACACGCTGTTGTTTGTGTGCCTGGCTGTGGATCAGAGGACGTCAGCGCTGCAGCACCAACACAAACCTTTAGAAAAAAAACAGCATCCTTTGGGATCATTGAGTGGAGTCCATCCATCCACACAGCAGCGTGATAACAGCGGGCCTGAACCCAGATATACACAACTTATTTGCACATAAACACACGCGCACATAAAGCTCGCGACTGGCTACCAAACCCCCCAGCTCTCATAAATACACACAGGGCCCCTGGGCTTTGATCATTCTTGGCCAACAAAAGACTGACTAATGACTTAACAACAGAAACATGCGTTAACGGCCTTTTCTCACTCTTTTATAATGTTTGCCAGGTTCTGTTAGTCATTGTGTGGTTTAAAAGACGGGGTGGAGGGGGGGAACACAACCAGTCCACAGTCGTGCCACACGCAACAGCATGTAGAAATAAGATCAATATCTCATGTATGCTTCAGCTGCTGCCCTCGTCTCGTACTTTCATGAGACTGCTGGAGGGATGTTTGTGTTGTCTGTATCGTGACCTCTGCTATGAGACGGTCTTCAGAGGGAGGATTCCAGGTCAGTGAGTCTGGCGGACCCGAGAGGAAAAGGCCTTGGGTTTGTTTGGGGAGCGTTTGCTCGTAAATCGTCTGAGAGGAAGTAGGAGGTGTGTTTGCAGGAATCTGTTGGTTTCCAATATACGTTGACGTGTTTTATGCATCATCTCGGGGTATGTGTGTGTTCATTCTTCTGGAATCTGAGTGATTTTGTGGGGTCAGCTCACCCAAAATCACTCGGTATCCAGGCTTAACAGGTGTTTTCAGTTTTATGAGCCCAGGTTTTATCAGCTGGTTTGTTTCATTAGTGCTGCTCAAAAACTACATTTGAAAACATACCCTCACTGCTTGACCCCCACTAGAGTAGGGCCAAAGGTTTTGCCCTTTTGGAACTAATGGAAGGACTTGAACTCTCTTACTCTCTCTACTTCTCTTGCAGTGGCTGTGGCTCAGAGGGCAGAGCGGGTCGTCCACCATCGGTGGATCAATCCCCGGCGGCTCCAGGTCACATGTCCATGGGTCACTCTTAACCCCAAATTACTCCCGAAGGCATAGCCATCGGTGTGTGAATGAGTATTCAGATCCTGATGGGCAAAGTTGGCACATTGCATGGCAGCCTCTGCCATCAGTGTATGAATGTGTGTGTGAATGGGTGAATGATGACATGTAGTGTAAAGCGTTTGAGTGGTCAGAAGACTAGAAAAGCGCTGTATAAATGCAAGTCAATTTACCATTTACCACAAAGTTTTTGGCCAAAATTTCAAAACATTTGGTCACCCCTGGACTTCGAACCCCCAAAGGGCACAACTAGACCACACTGACAACCATCATACCAAATTTGAAGTTCCTAAGTTAAATAGTTTCCGAGTTCTGCTCTGGAAATGAAAGTGTGACACGCGAACGGACAGAAGGACGGGGGTATAACTAGAATTACCGCCTCATGGTTATATGCTTCCACCAACCAGTCAAGTTGCAGTTTCCATCCATGTCTGTCCAAAATTTCATCACTTCCTGGAAAAAAAATAATAAATAATGTCTGACAATGACTGGAAGAAGGACATCTCTGAGTCAAACATTTTCCAAAGTAAAAGCCCCTAGAGGTGCATGATTCAACTTTTTCCCATGGTCTAAATGTTAAAAAAGTTGACAAAAATCGCAATAAATCGTAATATCGAGAACAGAAATAATTCAAAATCGCAATACATATCGAATCAGCACCAAAGTATCGTGATAGTATCTAATCGGGAGATGGGTGTATCGTCCAAGCCCTTGTAAATTCCTTGCGAATTATCGTGTCATTTATACGCCTTTTTGTGCAACCGGGCTGAGCAATTAATTCATAGACACCAAATTTCTCTTTTAGGTCTCGAGATGAAAAAGTCTGGGAACTCCTGCACAAGAGGAAAGTGAAAAATACAGTAAATAAAAAATATATAAACTAAAAAAGGTTTGTTGCAAGTTGCATTATATTATATATATATATATATATTATATATATAATACATATATATATATATATATGTATTATATATTGCATTATAAATGGCCAAAACATGAAAAGAATCAGAAGTGTGTGTGTAATGGGGTGGTTGGGTGGAGAGTGGAGGGTGGAGCTGCTGACTCTGGGGTCGGGAGTCTGACGTCATGGTCCTGCTGGTGTTTGACAGACAGGATTTCCTGTCAGCAGGTTGTTTACCTGGAACCCTGTGTGTCCGAGTGGGGCTGGTGAGACCAGCACCTGACCCTGTATAGGCCACCTGGCCTCTGTTTGTCCCTCTTCTAAAGCCACCAGGACCGGACCCACTGGATGATGGACTGTTTGCAGTCTGTACTGTCTGTGCTACTGTAATTTCCTCCATGCTGCTCCAGCATTGTCCTCTTCTCAGTAACGGTTGTCAGTTTAATCTCCAGTGAGAGAGTTTGGATGGTAAACACATGGACGGACACGTGTCCTGCTGGGTAGAAGGAGGAAAGAAGAGACAACTAGAAGAAAAGACTCCCCTCCATCAGCCCGGTGGTACCAGGAACAGTTCAGACCCGTCACTCAGCACAGGCAGGAGTCCTCCATGCACACAAACACATCCACGCCTCCCCCCTCCCGGGCTCACACCGCACGCACCTGGTTTAGTTTTGTGGGGTCGGAGGTGAGGTGTAGATGGATCATTATCATAGGTCATACACGAGGCAGGCACAGAGCGAGGATGGCCAGAAACACGCACCGCAGTTATTCTAGGCCTCGGGTTAGGCCGCTCTTTTGATTGACACGACTCATTTGGCCGAGCCTCAGCGTGTATTTATTACTTTCCTATCATCGGCTGATAAGAGATCTGCCAGTGACGGGGGGTGAAAAGCTACTTCGTGGAAATACTGCAGTAGAGCACGAATCACCCGTCCCCTCCCTGGTGACTAAACTGTTGGCTGCAAGTTTTTCTTGGAGTGGGCAACCATGTCTCCAGTTGGCGTCCACATTACAACATGTGCAGTATCTGAAATTGTAATCACACATGAAAGCACCCACCCACATGGATCACCTAAGAATATCACAGACCAACGTATCCTCATCAGTTCGTATGATATCTTACAAAAAGTTATTCCTAGTTCTTCGTGCGTTTTCCTGTGAATGTCAAGCGACACGTGACACACGTGTCAATTTCTGCTCTAGTTTTTTTCAAAATAAACTTCCGTCTTCACAGGAAACAACTTGTTTTAGGCAACAGAACTACTTAGTTAGGTTTAGGAAAAGATCGACTTGCTTAGGTTTAGGCAACAAAACTACTTGGTTAGGTTTAAGAAAAGATAGACTTAGTTAGGTTTAGGAAACAAAACTACTTAGTAAGGCTTAAGAAAAGATCGACTGTGTTAGGTTGAAGAAAATATCGACTTAGTTAGGTTTAGGAAAAGATTAACTTACTGTAGTTAGGTTTAGAAAGAGATTGACTTGGTTAGGTTCAGGCAACAAAACTACTTAGTTAGGTTTAGGAAAAGATCGACTTAGTTAGTATTAGGAAAAGATTGACAGGGTTAGGTTTAGGAAAAGATTGACTTGGTTAGGTTTAGGCAACAAAACTACTTAGTAAGGCTTAAGAAAAGATCGACTTGGTTAGATTTAGGAAAAGATTGACTTGGTTAGGTTTAGGTAACAAAACTACTTAGTAAGGCTTAAAAAAAGATCGACTTGGTTAGATTTAGGAAAAGATTGACTTGGTTAGGTTTAGGCAACAAAACTACTTAGTAAGGCTTAAAAAAAGATCGACTTCGTTAGATTTAGGAAAAGATTGTCTGGGTTAGGTTTAGGAAAAGATTGACTTGGTTAGGTTTAGGCAACAAAACTACTTATTTAGGTGTAGGAAAAGATCGACTTAGTTAGGTTTAGGAAAAGATCGACTTGGTTAGATTTAGGAAAAGATCGACTGGGTTAGGTTTAGGAAAAGATCGACTCGGTTAGATTTAGGAAAAGATTGACTGGGTTAGGTTTAGGAAAAGATCGACTTGGTTAGATTTAGGAAAAGATCGACTGGGTTAGGTTTAGGAAAAGATCGACTCGGTTAGATTTAGGAAAAGATCGACTGGGTTAGGTTTAGGAAAAGATCGACTCGGTTAGATTTAGGAAAAGATTGACTGGGTTAGGTTTAGGAAAAGATCGACTCGGTTAGATTTAGGAAAAGATTGACTGGGTTAGGTTTAGGAAAAGATCGACTTGGTTAGTTTTAGGCAACAAAACTACTTAGTAGTAGTTTGGGTTAAAATAACTGAAATGGTGTAAGTTAAGTAAGGAAGTTATGTGACAAATCAACGCTGACTTCTGGTTTCATGCTGGGAACACACAGCGGTTTCCTGGGCAAAGTTCCTGTGATTTTTGACCCCGACCTCTTCCCTATACAGAGTTTGCCGCTCTTTATACTTCCTGGTTCCCAATTACGTGGATTACAAACAAATTGTTTTCATGGGATATATACGAATTACAGTGCATTACTTTTCGTAGGTAAAGCTACGAACGGTGAATGAGAACAGGCTGAACAGACTAATCATGTCTGTGGAAAAAGGCAATCAGAGCTGGAGTGCATCTCTTTTATAGTTTATTTGCTAAAAGGTTTCTTGATTGATTAAAACACATTGTTGTTGCAGCAGAACGCCGGCCTGCACCGTGTCTTTGTTAGTAGTTTCCATTCCCCGATTACTGAGGGATGTTTCAGGTTACGCAGATCAAGCCGAGTGGATTAGTTCATGTCAGTGTGACCTCATAAAGAAAGCACCAATTCACATTTCTCTGTGTTTATTAGGTTATGTAACTGCTATTGTTTTTGCCTTACTCCCTCTCAAGGTGCACACGTGTGTCTTTTTTTTTTTTTTTGTCTGTGTGTTATTGCAAATGTAATTTGACTCCACTCAGCAGGGTTGAGGGATCAATCCCCAGGTCTCTTCAATTCATCAGCTCTTGTGTAAGAGCTAATGACAGCACCGTGGCGCTCAATCATTGAGCTGGCTCGCTTCAGAAGGTTGTCATTAGGGCAGAGAGATTATTGTTATGCTAATGATAAGTCTGTTTGTATAGAATCACATGGGGCTACATACACTTTGCAACATATCCAGGTCAAAAACAAATCCTGTTTTTAAAATATGCAGTCCGATGCGACCAAACTACCTCCAGATGTGTAATCAGAGAAGCAGCACTGATGTGGGAGGGTCTGGATTCACTTACATGTGCATCCACATTTGCATCACATGTCACATATAAAATAGTTGTCTGTAATGTCTGTATAGACGAGTGTTTTTTGTCTCTATTTAAAATTATCTATCGATTATCTATTTATCTTATTAGCTATCACAAATGTATATTACATATTTATTTTATGTCTTTCTTGCTTGATCTATGTTGCTTTTGTTGATAACATGACTTTTGTATTGTGTTTTGATACTTATTGAGTTGAGATTTTTTTTTTATCAAACCTGCACAACTTGCTTCTTTTCTTTTGTTGTTAAATAAAATAAAAAAAATATTAATTAAATCACGTTCTTATTTCTACACATGTGGGTATGGAGGCTTTATATCTGGGCTGAGTAATGCAACTAATGACATCAGCTGTTCAGTAATTAGTAATATTATTACTTTGTCAGGGAGTATTAAGTAACAAGTGATTTATCACATCTTCAAGTAATGTGCCCAACAACTGTGTGAATGCGTCAGACGAAATACACCAGACAGAAAAACATACACACACATGACCGTCCCGACACACTGACCCAGTAACCTTTGACCTCCAGCTGGATCCAGTGTCCGGTCCAAATTATCCCGACCTCATCCAGGGGTTTCCATCCAGCCCTCATCCTGACCTCAGGCCTCCCCGTGGTGGAGGCTCTTATCTCATGTTTATAGGTTCTGTTCATTTTACATTTATCAGTCACCTGCAGGCATCATTACATGACGGGATTATGTTACCGAGACCACTACGGAGGAGCCGCACTCTGTGTTTATGTGTGGACCCAGCGGACGCATGGATACATGGGAGATGAGCGTAACGTAAATGAACAGCAGATGTGAGCTGTGCATGACAGCAGGGGTTATACACACACACACACACACACACACACACACACACACACACACAGATGTGCACACTTGATCCTTGAAAAAATCTTACTTAAACAGACATATATTTCACGACTCACACTCTCACCGCTGCATCTGAAAGCGTTTCTCCCCTCGCCTTCGAACAAGTGCTCTCCATAAAAATCACCTCTCTATATTTCATTGATTTCTTTATTTTTGTGTCATGCACACAGAAAGACACCAAAAATACAGCTGCAGTGGTCAAACATTTCCTAACATTTCATTTAATTGTCTTAAACGTGCATTCTTTCTAACAGCCAGCAGGGGGCGCCTCCTCTGGTTGCTAAAAGAAGTCTGATCGTATAGAAGTCTATGAGAAAATGAGTTTATGGTCTCAATCGCTAGTTTCAAGTCTTTTTCAATACAGCATGATGTTCATTTAGTAAATTATGGTCCCATATAGAGTCAAATAGACCATAAAGCAGGGGATGCTTGTCCGGTCTGGGAGTCGTCCCTGTTTTTCGTCTTAGAGCTTTAACCTTTTCACAGTGTGTTTTCAGTACATGAAAGTTAACTGTAACACTTTAGTCACCTAAAAGTGTCTTATTCAGTGTTCAGTTGTACTTAGCTCCACCCTCTCGTGTCACTTTTGGTTGCAAAAACCAAGATGGCGACAGCCAAAAACCAAGCCCCCAGGAAGACTGCCAGGCGTTGAAGCAAATTTTATATAGTGGCCAAATGGCGGTACTGCAACTTCCATGTCCGTCATGTGATGCCATTGTGCCCAAAAATACCTTTTCCCATAGACTTACATTGGGAAAGAGATGTCTGTAATTTTTTTTTTTTAGATGAATCAACTTCCCAGTATGAACACTTGAATAGCTCTTATTTAGACCAGGATCATCTGGGTAATTTTAAACTGAGAAGTCAAGCTTTTTTTGCTTCATGCATAACTTTCATAGGAATGAATGGGGCGTATCCAGCCAAAAACCAAGATGCGACGGACAAAATGGTGAACTTGAGGCTTCAAAACTGTAGTCCGCAAACCAATGGGGGACATCACGGTGACTACGTCCACTTCTTATATACAGTCTATGTTCTCTCCCAAGCTTGGCAAATAAAATCCACTACAAAAAATGTTCCCTTCCTGAAGCACAACTCCAGTTTTTGGCTGGACCACAGAGGGACAGCCCTCATTGGCCATTGCTCTTTCAAAATGTGAAAGGTGGGAACAGTCCTTTTTTCAAATGAGCCCGTCCAACGCGATGCGTTGCTGTGAAACTAGGCGATCTAGTTCTAAAATGAAACCAGATTCAGCCGTGGCATAGCCTATTTCTTGCTTCAAATGTTTTCAGAAGTAGATTTTGGTGGATTGTTTATGAGCAGGCCGCCATGTTTCCAGGAACCAATCAGGTGCATCCAACGATAGAGTACGTCACTGCTTGAATGGCCAGTTGAGTGGAGCAGCGCGTCCTCTAGTGTCCTCACCGGACCTGGTGGACATGTACCTCTGGGGTTAATATTATAGATATGACCACTGAGTATTTGTAGAAAGATTTAGCCACAAATTCACAGACTGACCGTACACAGTCCAGACATATACTCAGTTTTGACCAAGTCTTGTTCATCGTCCTCCAGCCAAAAAAAATCAACATAAATGGAGGTCATTTTACTAAAAGGTACATCCCTTACTGTATTTCCTCGTAGGCCAGACAGTAAAACAAATAGTGGACCTCATTTTTAATTTCACTGAGCTCACACAACAAACAAAGTCTATCCTGTATCTATAAAACAGGTGTGTGTGTGTGTGTGTACTTCTAAGTAAATGGCATGTTTGAGAATTGGCAATAAGAGAGGAAAGATGGAGGAAACGGAGAAGTTCATTAGACCAAAACTGGAATAAATCACAGGAGAGAAGAGAAAAGAGGGATGTAGAGAAACAGATGAGGAGGGAGGTGAATGTTGTGGAGGAGGAGGAGGAGCTGGCATCATTACAGGACACAGGTGTGTTTACATTACGAGGCAGTGTGTCTATGCGATTAGCACACTTTGGCAAACTCTATCACCAACAAAGCCCCTTACATCACTCCCAGTGCTAACCTGTGACTGTCTGACACCTCAGCTGGGATCTCACTGTTGAGAAATCACAGTCCAAGACTCTGTGTGTGTGTGTGTGTGCGTGTGTGTGTTGACCCGGAGATAGGGAGGAAAGACTATAGAACAACACATGAGATCATCCCGACTCCCTCACTGACAAGTGTTTTATCACAGAGAGCCCTGAGGCCAGCTACACACCAGCTCTCTGGAGGGAGGCTGAGAAGAAGAAGGTAACACTTAGTTTGCTTTCCTCATTAATGCAACACGACGACACGGCCATTAGATTTAACTGCCTCAGTATGTGGTGCAGAAGATAAGGTGTGAGAGTGTGAGCTCGCATCTGACTGTGATTTTGTGTGTGTGTGTAGGATGGTAGGATGGTGCTGGTTTGTTAAAGCTCTTCTGTCACAACGTGGCATCGCAGTATCAAAATTCCAGGATGCCGTTACAAAAGGCAGCATCTGATTATAGTTACGACGAACACATTCTTTCTCTCACATGACACTTGTTTAAGTCCATATTAAACAGCAGAATACGTTGTTACACGTACAGTAGAGGTGTCAAAACCACTTTTATGATGTGACAAAGCTATGGTTATAGTTTGGTTACGTTAACACACAAAAATGACTTGGTTTGGTGAAAAGACTACTTCCTTGAAGGCTAAAGGCTGAATTCCAAATTCAGAGCATATCTATGATTGAGGGATTGCCTCTACATGGTTTTCAACATGGTAAACATGGCTGAGCCGGCGGCTAGCACATGGACGTATAAAGAAAACTGGGCTTCGTCCGAAACGGCATACTATGCACTACATACTCAACAGGTGTACTATCGTTCAACATACTTTTGTGTGCATAAAAAGTAGTGTGTATCTTTTCGGACGCACTGAGTAGTAATTTACGTTGCAGGTTGGAGACATGTAACCATGGTAACCCTTGCCAACCTCACGTGACCAAAACGACGGTTTGTGAGAATCAAAGTCTGAATTAATTTAAAATATATATTACGCCTAGCAAAGTGAAATCTTATACTTACAGATAAATTTAAGCGTTTTAGACGTCCGTTGTGAACGTTGTCATCACTACCGCATTGCATTGTGGGATATTTATGTTGCCGTAGTGTCCAGCGTTTGCATACTGTAATATTTCACCGGAAATAGTAAGAAATTCACATACTATTGGTTTCATACTAAGGTTTCTGACATAGTAAAATATCTCACATACTGTTTTAGCATACTAAATAGCATGTTAGTATGGAATTTTAGACGCAACCCTGGATACAGCGTTGGAGGCGGGGCCCCGTTCATTCCTATGAAAGTTGCTCAGTGGTGCATGAAGCAAAAAAAGTTCAACTTCCGAGTATAAAATTACCCGGATCTTCCGGTGATCATCTGCTCTTCTCCATTGGGCCCATAGAGCAGGCGTAGCAGCGTTTCCTTTAACTCCGCCTCCCAACCCTCGCCCCAGCCTCGGTCTGGGTCTCATTCATATAAACGGAGGAAGGGATATAATAAAATAATTTACAGACGTCTCTTTCCCAATGTAAGTCAATGGGAAAAAGTATTTTTGGGCCCAATGGCGTCACGTGACGGACACAGAAGTTGTGGTACTGCCGTTCGGCTACTACGAAACTCCTGATCGACGACCGGCGAACTTCCTGGGGGCTTGGTTGAGACGACGTTATCTGCGGTAACCGCCGTATGAAAGCAGTACAGAGCAGGGGACGATTGTGCAAACAAAGCACAGAGAAGCTCAGATTACCACACACACAGAGGGAGAGTGATTTCATTCTCTGCTCAGGTAGACATTACTCCTCTATATCTTTACATAGACAATAGTTGGTTGCTGCTATACTGATGCTCTGAATTTCAAATGTAGCACCTTTAATGTTAGGGGACCATTGTTATGGTTATAATAATAAACATGTGGTTAATGTTAGGGAAGATCGTGTTCACGCTTTAACATACACAACGCTGACTGTTGGTTGGACACAGGAAACAAACAGCTGTCTCCCGTGTTAAAGTCCCTCCAGCCGACCTCCTATGCGGACTTTGTCATTCTATAACGTCACCTGACTTCCTCCTCTGCTCCTGTCACAACTACAACGGCCCCTAGAGGTCTTTGTCATTTAAATGTAAACATGTGTTGTTTTGCTTGTTGGGAGGATCGTCTCGCTCCACTACATTTCAGAGGCAAATATTGTTCTCTTTATTCCACCGTGTTTATTTGACAACTGTACTGGTGACTTTGAAGAATTAGCATCAGGGTAGGTTGGGGCCTCCCAAGGTTAAGATAATGATATGATAAAAATCAGGTTGGAAATGATTACTGTATAATACTGTATAATAAAAGACACAAAATACTGATTATATTTTGGACTTTTCTCAAGCTGTCAAATACTGTATGTTTTTACTTCTTCAAATGGAACAATCTGATAATCTCTTTTCAACTGAACTGCTCACATGCAGACTGTGATTAGTGGACACAAGTAAACAATCAATGCTGATTATGATGAGCTCATGAATCATGATGCATTGATAAAGTTTTAACCATTCAGCAACACATGGCCCAGCCACAATAAACAGGTTAAGACATATGGATTTGTAGTTTTTAATCACACTAGACGAGGAAGTCACTGCAGCCATCGATGGAATAGTCGAGCACATAAGCTCCCGTAAAACGACAACTTGTCGTTTTTACACTTTGGTTTGTACAGATTAAACAAGTGAGATAAAACGTGTTCATTAATGAGTTTTAGAGGTGTCGGTAGGGGGATTTTGGACAGAGCCAGGTTAGCTGTTTTCCCCTGTTTCTAGTCTTGCTAAACTAAGCTAACCGGCTATAGCCTCACATTTAACGGGCAAACATGAGAGTGGTACTGATCGCTATTTCCTAAAATGTTAAACTGTTCCTTTAAAGGTGCAGTGTGTAGGATTTGGCGGCATCTAGTGGTGTGGTTGCAGATTGCAACCAACTGAGTACCCCTCCGCTCACTCCTCCCTTTCCTAGACTGAGGTAACGTTTGGTTTGTCCGTTCTGGGCTACTGTAGAAACATGACGGACTCCATGAAGAGGACTAGCTCCCTATGTCGATATGAAGGACTCATTCTAAGCTAGCGAAAACACAACGATTTTTAGTTTCAGGTGATTATACTCTAAAGAAAACATAGTTATGATTATTATATTCCACTTCAGATAATAGATCCCCCAAAATGTTATACATTGTTCCTTTAATGGGAGAAATAATTACTGTTACTTCTACTCTGGCAATAACATTGGTAAAATGTGTTTTTTTTATCCCATCTCAGAACAGTTGATTTAAGTCAACATAACCAATGGCTTTAACAGTGTTCGCCTTGATTACACGTCTGCAATCGCAAAATCACATTCAACATCCAGCGTGACAAATGATGATAAATAAGGATGAAGGAAAAACGTTGCATTGGTCTCTGCCACACAGAGGGAGGCAGAGAGCGAGATGGGAATACAGGTCCACTTCTCCAGCTGTAGTTTTTACCTTTAACATATTTCTTTAACCACAAAGTACATAAACCTTTGAAGTACAGCAGGACGCTTACAGGAAACATTCCCACTACTCGCAGAAAAACGTACGACACAGGGTTCCAGAGATCACGCAGTTCGTTTACAGAAATGATTTTACCATTGAGAAATACT
The DNA here is from genome assembly GCF_015220745.1 of Sebastes umbrosus. Taxonomy (NCBI): domain Eukaryota; kingdom Metazoa; phylum Chordata; class Actinopteri; order Perciformes; family Sebastidae; genus Sebastes; species Sebastes umbrosus. The sequence goes on along the minus strand of NC_051273.1, from coordinate 24,212,939 downwards.
CCTACTGATAAAGGAATGTATCGGCTGTAGAGAATAAAATGACTGATCTGTATGACTGGTAGCTCACTTTTCTAGAGAGGATGAAAAGAGGCCACACAAGAGACCTGCCAGTGAACTCTGCATCCTGACTTAAACTGTCAAGTCTTTTATTTTAACAACAGGAAAGCAACATGAGAGTGGGAGAGAGTCTGTCCCACAGAGAGAGAACAGTCAGCAGTTTGTGTTGAGTATCAATGGAGAGTCTCTGTCTTTTCCTTTCCCTCTCAGTCCCCCCGAGGAAACGCTACGTCTACACACCCCCGTCCTCCCGAAGCTGGACAACTTTTAATATCAGAGTCGGCTTTGAAGTCACAGAATCACACGCGAATGTTATTAATCTCGGTTGTTTCATGCTCAGCAGTATAATTGGGTAAGGTCTGGGTAACAGCTCTAACAGTCCTTCTGACTCCAAGCGGAAACCTCCGGGGCTGAGAAATGAAGCCAGCTGCAGTTCCTAGAATGGCCACTTGAGATTGGCTCCAAAAGCCAAGTCAATCCCCATAGACCTCCATGTTAAAATGCCAGACTTTACAGCAGAAATAAACACGTTTACAGCCTGGTACAAAAACTTTTTTTTGGTCTCTATAGCTAATTTTCCCATTCATAACAACTGTACGAGGGGTGAATTTTTAAATATCTCACCTGTTTAAATTATATTAATGCTTAAAGTTCTGCATAATTAACGGCATAGCTGCTTTGAGTGACAAGTCACTACCACGACGTCGCTATCACGGCGTTATTCAGCGTTTGCTTGTACTAAAAGACACTCTTAAGGCCTTTACACACCAGGGGCATAGCGAATACGAACGACACGAAAATGCGAAATACTCGCCTGCGAATATTATATGTCTAGGGCTTTTATTGTGAAAGGTAAGAACGGAAGGAGTCGATCTGGTCTGCGCTGCCTTTGTCAAGGTTTAAAGGAGTAAGAAAGTTTGCCGTCCTGGTTCGGACTGTGCTCGACCTCCGTGTTGCCGCCATTTTGGACTGAAAATGCTTATTATATTTATAATATTTTATTGTTCAACACAGGCCATTTTGATAGAATATCACAATAGAATAGAAATAATTTTGTTTGACTTTTGTACGGCTCTTTGTAGGCGGACGTTTTACTGGCGTCCGGTAGTCGCTTTCAGTCCAAAATGGCGGAATCGTAGCTCTGCTGCTGGGCGCTGATTTTGCAATGGAATGAACAATTGACTTTCACTTCTTATCAATATATGTTCTTTGCTAATGGTACCTGCCCCCGCTGGGTCTCGCTCTTCCACAGATCCACCCTCTTGTCAAAATATGGTCACTTGTGGTTCGAAAAACCAAGATGGCGACTGCCAAACTCTGGCTTTATATTGGTAGTCCACAAAGTAATGGGTGACGTCACGGTGATTACGTCCACTTTTCAGTCTATGCTCATGTCACATCGTGTTGAGTGACGTCACATATTTTAAAAAGGCACTTGTTTTTCTGTTCTTTAGTTTCAGAAGACGAATCTGTTATGCAGGACAAATGATGTGTTGTGGATTCCATCATCTAGTAGAGTGAGAGTTATACAATTAGTCACAATTAAAGACTTCAATGAAAGAATCCATAGCTGTAAGCAACAGTGTGACATGCTGCATTCCTGAAATTGCTACGAAAGTCTATTGATATGATAATTGCTGTGTAGCAGTACATACAGTATTTCCTCCCTCACACACACACAACACTGTCTCTGTTGACGGCTACGTAATGAGCAGCTCGTTCTATAGGCCGGCCTAAACAGTAGCCGCTGTGTTATTCCTTTTGGGGTTACACTAGGGTTGACTTTCATACCCAGAGAAGCACATTCATCCTGCAGGATGTTTACAGTGTGTGTGTGTGTGTGTGTCTACTGTACAGCAATTTATGTGTGAAAATCCAACTGACTTAAACACTATTCACTACCTTAGTTCTTAGTCATGTGATGCAGTGGGCCTGTTCATCCTGTCCGAGAGAGAGAGAGCAGCATGATGACGTCACTCAACCCAGACACCAGAATGTTTTTTTTGGCATTTTACGTTTCTGAAAAACCACGGGATACGTTGAATGTCGACGTTTCTGAAATAAGTTTCATAAATATGTTTCATATTAGACTTGTATCACACTTGCAGAAACACTCTCTCTGTGTGTGTTGTAATCCGAGCTTCTCTGTGCTTTGTTGACATCGCCGGGCCGGCCGCGCATGCTTTTAGTGCATGTGAGCGTGCCCCACTGGATAGCTCTGTCAGCACTGTTGCCGTTGTTTTCACTGTTAGCACTTTTAGCACTGTTAGCTACGAGCCACCAGCTCAGCCATCGCCATGTTGAGAGCCGTCCAGAGGCAACAGAAATGCTCCCAATCCTTTACGGTTAGAAATAAGATCATGGTTTGTGTTAAAATAATAAACGAATAACCTTAACTATCGTAATAAAGAACAACCACCCTTAGCAGACTTTCTTACGTAAAGTTACATAACATGTTGACTTTTGGTTTCACAATGGACACGAACAGCAGTTTCCTTGGTGAAAGTCCTGTGTTTGTTTGACCCCTCCGACCCCCCATTAGTGGACTTTCTCGCTTGTTATAGTCGTTATTATACCACGTAACTTTCATACCACGTAATGTTCAATTGATATCAAATCATCAAATTGTTAAATTGCTAATTTGTTTTGTGTATTCTGTTGTTTTCACGGTCCACACTTATTTTTGGCTTGTCAGTAATCTGTGAAGCACTTTGAACTGCACAAACCTGCATGAAAGGTGCTATACAAATAAAGTTTGATTGATTGATTGATTGATGGATTGATGGATTGATGGATTGATGGATCAGCTGCTGGATATACTACGTCACTTGCTCTGACCGAATGCAAAAATGTCGACATTCAACGTATCTCTGGTTTGCAGAAACGTACAATACCAACATTTTTCGCTGGAGACCGGAATGGATTATTACTGCTGGCCTGGTTTGGGTTGCAAGGGAGGAGAGAGTTAACCCGGCCTAAACCTGGGATAAACTGTACCCCTCAAACCCCCCAACAGCCTCACATTAACACACAAATATTTTCACCCTAACACTGTTGTTCACACATGCATGCAGACTCACACTCATTTTGTTTATCTCCTCACACACACATGCACATAAAAGTCTACAAGCAAACACTCAAACGTGCATCTACATGCTAATCCCCCCTCAAACACACACTCACACACCCGTATTAGTCCTAAGAGGCTGCAGGATATGGCCTCTCCAGGTCTAAAGCCTGTGCTGTTTTTCTTGGCACTGGACACAGCAAAGCCTGCTGGGGGATACGCAGCAGCTCAGTGGTCGAACAGAGCCGGCCCTGCCCTCGGTACAGAACACACAGAAATAAACACGGGACACTTCAATCCATCTTCATCTCAGAAACAGAACAAACACGGTGCTGATGTGCGGCTGAGTATGAAGAGGAAGGATGCTGCACGCCAGTGACTGCACAAGGCCGCACAAACTGTCCGGCCTGCGTGTCCTCGTCTGTTGGCAGAGGTTAGTCCCGTCCCGTTAGTGTAACGTCTGTCTGACAGATAACTGCTTGATGGTAGGAAACATATGGACGGCGGGACAATAGACAGTGGCAAAAAGACTCAAAGAGAAACACAAAACTCTCCTCTGCTTCCTCTCTACTTCCTTTTATGTAGTCTATAAGTATTTTCTATACTGTATCATAGAGGCGAAGTCCCGCCCCTTCCTGTGGACCACCATGGGACCTTATTTCGGAAAAAATATGAACAGTAGTCAACGGCGACAGATAAATATTTCTTTTATCCCGTTTGAATTGTGCCATGAATCACACAGATGATGTTTGTCTATTTAAAACATAATTTTGCAAGTCAAGAAAGTCACATTTTGTTGTAAAGAATATGATACAACACACCCAAAAGACACGTAAGTGACATCTCTCTCTCTGAAGCTACGATGCCTGTGTGTTTCGTACTGGGAGGTACTCACACCAGCAACACGTCTGATCGTTCTTTCTCTTCCCGGCTGATAAAAACACCAGGAGTCGCTGAATAAAACACATCAGGTAAGATAACGTTTCATTTGTGCGTGGAACATAGCGAAGTTAGCCAGCTAGTTAGTGTTGATGACGTATATTGTGCGAGACGAGAGATGTAGTTCACTGAGCAGTAAATATTTAATACTCTTATCAACATGGGAGTGGACAAATATGTTGCTTTATGCAAATGTATGTATACATCTATTATTGGAAATCAATTAACAACACAAAATAATGACAGATATTGTCCAGAAACCCTCACAGGTACTGCATTTAGCATAAAGAATATGCTCAAATCATAACATAGCAAACTGCAGCCCAACAGGCAACAACAGCTGTCAGTGTGTCAGTGTGCTGACTTGACTATGTCTTGCCCCAAACTGCATGTGATTATCATAAAGTGGGCATGTCTGCAAAGGGGAGACTCGTGGGTACCCATAGAACCCATTTTCATTCACATATCTGCAGGTCAGAGGTCAAGGGACCCCTTTGAAAATGACCATGACAGTTTTTCCTCGCCAAAATTGAGCATAAGTTTGAAGCATTATCTCACCTCCTTCGAGACAAGCTAGTATAACATGGTTGGTACCAATGGATTCTTTAGGTTTTCTAGTTTCATATGAAGCCAGTATCTTCACTCTAGCTTTAAAACCGCTATAACCGCTGGAAGATCAACTTCGTTAATGCGTTAAAGAAATTAGTGGCGTTAAAACAAATTTGCGTTAACGCATTATTATCGTGCTAACTTTAACGGCCCTACACAAAACTAAATGACTAACTGAGACTTTCCTGACAAAATTATGTTTTACATAGACACATATGTGTGATCCATGCCACAATTCAAACGGGATCGTTGACTACTGTACATATTTTTTTTTTCCAAAATAAGGTCCCCATGGTGGTCCACCAGAAGGGGCGGGACTTCGCCTCTCTACACTATTCTTTACCTCCATCTTGTTGTTTTATTTCCTCATTATTGCCTGAATCCTCTCTTTTATGTAATATTTTCAACATCTCTTATTTCCTCTCCAGCCACCTGTCTTATATTTTGCTTTCCCATCTTTTCCCTCCTTTAACAGCACCCCTGTCTGCTGTCATGTCTGGTGTGCATCATGGCACCACTGTGTATTTATGACTGAGGCTGTGTAAGTTTATCTGTGGACGCCAGATGTCTGAGAGCGTCAGTTTACTGTCAGGACCTTCTCTTCCCCTGCAGCATCTGCAAACCTCAGAATATGTGTGTATTATGTTTCTCCCGTTAGTGCTGTCAGATGTGTGTGTGTTATATTCTTAGGTTGCAGTTGACTGTGGTTAAACTGTGTTGATCCCTGAACGAGGCCTGCATACATGTATGTCTCTGTGTGTATGTAAAGTGAGATAAAGTGCTATTGCTGGTGATATGTACAGTACAGGCTGCTACTATCTTTAGTTTCTGACTCAGCCGCACTGCTGCAGCACATTTGATTTTGATCAGTATTACAATGTATATATGGAGCTGTGGCATGTGGCAATGGTTTAGTCATGTATTGAGATAATATTTCAAATATGAAGTGTAGTTTATTTTTAGCTACAGTATGTTAGCAGCATGGCTCTATGGATGGTAATGTTAGACGGTATGTCGGTCCACCACTTTGATCCAAACTATTGAACATGAAACACGACATTTTGTACAGACATTCATGGCCGCACCTTAGCTGTGACATAATAACAACGTACCACGGCCTGTCGTGAGCTATTGCCTAAATTAACAATGTCAAATCAAATGACTGCATAATGTAAACATTAGGGCTGTCAAAGTTAACGCGATAATAAGGTGTTAAAGCATATTTGTTTTGACGCCAATAATTTCTTTAACGCATTAACGCAACTTGCAATTTTTAGGTTGTAGCAGGCTCAGTTTTAAAGCTAGAGTGAAGATACTGGCATCATATGAAACTAAAAAACCTAATGAATCCATCGGTACCAACCACCTAGTTTGTCGCGCAGGTTTCTAAATATGGCTCCAAACTTATGCTAAATTTTGGCAAGGAAAAACTTGCATGGCCATTTTCAAAGGGTTGTTGCCTGTTGGGCTGCAGTTTGCCATGTTATGATTTGAGCATATTTTTTATGCTAAATGCAGTACCTGTGAGGGTTTCTGGACAATATCTGTCATTATTTTGTAAAATGGTAAATGGACTTGCATTTATACAACGCTTTTCTAGTCTTCCGACCACTCAAAGCGCTTTATACTACATGTCAGCATTCACCCATTCACTCACACAATCATACACTGATGGCAGAGGCTGCTAATGTGCCAACTTTGCCCATCAGGATCTAATCTAAATACCCATTCACACACCGATGGCTATGCCTTCGGTGTGTCTTGAGTGTCTTGCTCAAGGACACATCAACATGTGACCAGGAACAGCCGGGGATCGAACCACAGACCTTCCGATTGGTGGAAAACCTGCTCTACCCTCTGAGCAACAGCCGCCCGTTTGTGTTGTTAATTGATTTCCAATAATAAATTCATACATGCATTTGCATATAGCAGCATATTTGTCCACTCCCATGTTGATAAGAGGATTAAATACTTGACAAATCTCCCTTTAAGGTACATTTTGAACAGATAAAAAATTTGATTAATTTGTGATTAATCACACTTAAATGTTTTAATCGATTGACCACCCTAGTAAAGATCAATAAATGTAGCTTCAAGCTAACTAGCATTAGCAGCAGTAAAAGTTTGGGTCCCTGCAAAAACACTGTTTCCATTTCTCAAAATGCTGTTGCAGTTCAAGAGGCTTGAATTTATTTTTGAACTCTCATTAAAATTCAAATTGAGTTCCTCAGATAATTTATTCCAGCCCAAACATCATGTTTCATTCAGCAACACATCCAAACATGTCTATTATTATTCACTAGATAGTTAACTATATACAGTATAATACAGTTTTTAGTGCAGTGTAAATCCTCTAGTGAGGACTATTAGTGTACTTAAATTCATCAAACCGTTAGGAACACGTATGTCGGCCTACTTCTTAGACATTTAGCTTCTGCTCCGACCTCACACACTCCGCTGTCAAACAGTATGCATTAACAAATGCTCGCTGTTCAAACAATGAAGTGATTAATAGAAATGCAACAAGACATGAAAGTGACTTCCAGAATTCATCGTTCACTTCCTGCTCTTCGTCTGTCCGTCCGTGGAGATCAGATACAGCGATACAGACTACTGAGCTCTGAAGCACCGACTGCACTGGCAACAGGTTACTTGGCACGCACGGCCAGCCTGAACACAGACCCTCGACACAGACGCACTCAGCTGAAGGAAGCCTTTGAAGCGCTCGCTGCGGTTTTTGTAAATTGATGAAAACTTTAATGGCAGAGACGAAGCCGGCGAAGAGCAAAACAAATGTGTGATTCATCTTCCAGGGCCCTGAAGTAATTGTTTCAGAATGCTTTGACCTTGAGCCAGCAAACTCAGGTTGAACAGCTATAAAAGAGGCGAGGTCGCCGTGGAAAAAACAAACAAAGCAAACACATGTCCTCTCTGGATCATCTCTCATATTATTCCAACTGCAAGATGTACCGTTGCATGTGAGTGCATCTTAACGGGTGTACAGAACATGATTGCATGTTTTTGCATCCTTTAGGTTTGTTGGTGCTGTAATGGAGTGAGTGTGTGGCTGCAGCGTTTTTTAATGATTAACAGGCCAGCGTAGCTCGTGGCCATCGAGAAAATGTTTATTTTGATGGATAAGCCAAGAGCGGACAGCTGGTTTGAGTTGGGAACAATACTGGAGATTCAGCCTGCATATGGTTTTGATTTCCATCCTCCCTCCTCCTCCTCCTTCTCCTCCGATTCTCAATCCCCTTTTCTCCATCATCCCCCGTTCTCTCTCTCCACAGGCCACTACTGCCGGTATCTTCATTTCCTGGGAATCTCTCTCATCCCTCACCTCACGGTCACTCCTTTTTTTTTGTTCCCGTCACCCGGCCGTACTCCCTTACAAGCCCCCTGACGATTGGAGCTGATAAAGTAATAAATGACTCATCATGTTTTATTGTTTAAGATTAATAGAACAGAAAAAGTTGGGTAATCCCTGATTTATTGGCCCCCCTGGTCTATTGTGCGTGCGCTCTCTGGGAGAGCAGAGCTGCTTACTGGCCTCTGTAGCATATCAATCCTGGTTTTATCTGTATGGGAGCTGCAGTAATGATACAGGGAATAAAATGTACCGGTGCACTTATGAAGACTTTGCACTCATTTAGTAGAAGAGAATATCTTGTGTGCAAACTGCAACAAGGAGGGCATCTGTCAGCCAGATGAGAACTGTGGATGCACGCACGGATGAGTGTGTATTTGTGTGTAATATACGCATCGGTTATCTATCTGGTTCCATGGAGTTATTGCCACAGCGCTGGTGACTGCTGGGCACAGACGCGGTTTGCGTTGGATCAGGGGGCTCACTGGTCTGACCCTGTCCTTCCTTGGACCACTTTTGGTACGTAGATCCTGACCACTGCAGACCGGGAACATCCCACAAGAGCTGCAGTTCTGGAGATGCTCTGACCCAGTCGACTAGCCAGCACTATTTGGCCCTTGTTGTCAAAGTTGCTCACATCCTTACGCTGGCACATTTTTTCTGCTTCCAACACACAGTTCAAAATGTTCACTTGCTGTCTAATATATCCCCCCCACTGCCAGGTGCCATGGTAACAAGATAATCAATGTTATTCACTTCACCTGTCAGTGGTCTAAATGTTATGGCTGATCGGTGTATATGCTATTAGACACCACCGGGTCGCCCACTGTTGGTCTATCAACGAGCCTGCGAGGCTCATCTCTGGTTTACTGGCGGGTTTTGAGGTTTGTGTGAGTACGGTCTCTATGGTAATTCTCACAATATTCCAAGTCTCCGTTGTACACATTACATTTCCTCTAGATTTTTCTTTTTTTTTGTGAATCCCAACCTTAAAGTTCAAACTGTGCCTATGCAGCTGGGTGCCCGGTCAGCTCTACTCACTCCTGTTTCACGGTGCAGGCTGTGGTGCAGCTCCTCTCACTCTGTGGTCTGTCTGTGGTCAGTCAGTGGCCTCCTCACACAGGATCTAACTAAAGTGGGTTTTTCCCACTCAGTTTCCCGTTTCAGACCTACACACACACACGCACACACGCACACACACACAGGTACAAACATCTAAACACAAGCCCACATGCGGACATGCATGCATGCACGTCTCATAAAGGATGTGAGGAAATTTGGTACTGTGGCGAGCCCATTAGTTGTATGAAATGGCGTGTATCAGACATCGTGGCGGTGCAGGGGCATTTCCCTGGCAGGGCAGCGTTCTCGTTGACGCCAATGTGTTCACACTTCTTATTCTGTTTTTGCAATTTTAGTTTTACTTCGGCCAATGTCGGTCAGTCGGTCTACCACTTTGGTTCAGACTGAAATATCCCAACAACTATTGGATTGATTCCCATGAGACTTTGTACAGACATTCATGGTCCCCAGAGGATGAATCCTACTGACTTTGCTGATCCCCTGACTTTTCCTCTATAGCACTAGTGATATTTTTATGGTTTTGAGTGAAATGTATCAACAATTATCAATGGATTGTCATAAAATTTGGTCCACACCAGCCACAAACCAATTCTGGAGCAGTTCATTTGTGGGAACGTGATCCAGATCAGTTTCTGCTCATTACATGCATACACTGTCTTTTCAAAATAAACTTCCGTTTCCACAGGAAACAACTTCGTTTAGGTTTAGGCAACAAAATTAGGTTTAGGAAAAATTATTCTTATTGGGTACATCCTGTATGTTTGTCTTGTAGATAACGTAGTAGCGCTATGTAACATTATGTAACCACGCTACGTTAGGTAAGCGGCGTAGTAACATTACGTATTTAAAATGTTACGTAACTCAAAATTACTTTTGGTTTCACACGGGACACGAACGCTGCTCTCCTGGGTGAAAGTCCTGTGTTTGTTTGAACCATCCATTGCCCCACGACTGCCACCCCAAGCAGTATTTGTCACTCTTAGGGTGCTTTCACAAGCCATAGTCTGTTTGGTTAGTCCGAAACAGAGTGAAATTGTTACTTTTGGTTAGTTTTCAATGTAGTCTGGTTCGGTTTCATAGTGCACAAGTTAAAGCAGATCAAATAGTAAAAAATCAATGTAAAAAAAAGCTGAAGGGAATGTACGAAGGAGCGAATTCATCTTTTTCATCTTGAGAGATGCCAATTCTATGAAGGGAATCGTTGACTTTGAAATATTATTTATTTTTCATTTTGACTCTTTTTGTCATTTTTAACAAATCCCTTCTCCTCGAGGTTATCGGCTAATAACTTTTACAACTTTTTAAAACTATTTTACTACCTTCACTAATTTTGTGGACTTTATTAAGCATATTCTTTATGTTCTCTTCGGCCCTGATGTCAAACAAACATCGGCCTTCTGCAGATGTCCAGGTCCATCCTCTCCCACTATGTTAACCTGTCGTTTACTTCCTGCAATTGGGTCGGATTATGTTCTCAATGCAATCGAACTGCACTGGAGTTCACATGGAAACAGTCCTGTTGTTTTGGTCCACACAAGAATATGATTACTGCGTTCACAATCGCCCAAATAAACCGCACCAGAGTTCGATTAAAACGGACTAAAAGCTGGCTTTTGACAGCGCCCTTTATGCTACGTAACCTGACTTCCTCCTTTACTCCCGCCATAACTACGGCCACATAGAGAGCCATAGTTTGAGATGTAGGGCCACGGACCAAGCTGCCATATTTGATGAGTTGGGAGTGAGAACGGGCTGGCTAGGTCCTTCAGATATCACCTCATTCTGCTCAGACTGTCCAACCAACCAGCAGGAGTCACTACAGCAACAACCAGCACACCAACCCTGGCAGGCCGGTTACTGTACAGCTTCTGCCCATAACCCTGGTGGGATCCCTAATTGTCCAACAGTGAGGTTTGACATTAAAGTTCTTGTTGACGGATACTTTTTGACGGTTACATGTTGAGCAGAAAAAGCTCTGGCACGTCTGCATCGTAATCTTCCACACAGATTGGTATATATGTGTGTTACTGGGAACACGCCGCTGAAGGTTGGGCTCAACTCTACCGTTACCTTAGGGGATTAGAGAATTAGGTTTCATTGGAGCCATACTTGTGTCCTGAAGTGATTGTTTAGAATGTTTTGAATTAAATTACATTTTGGGTCAGAGTCATGATCGAGTGAAGTCAGACAAACAGCCCTTGGGTCCTCACTGCACAAAATAAAGAGTGTATAAAAAAATAAAAGTAAAGTATGTCATGTTGCTCAATCTGTGTTCAATTAGGAGAGCATTCATTACTGAATCAAGTGGGTTTATAGGGGGAAGAAAAGGAGTGAGGGAGAGGGGTGAGTGCACCTCTGGTAATGGTGGTGGTCTATTTCGTGAGAACTTATTATTTAACAGAAAAAAAAACACACACCATCAACCCCTCCAGCATTTGTTTATGTTCTTGGCTTTGACTGGAAATCGTTGCTGAGCCAACTTCAATACAACAAAGATAGCGCTCTCACACACACACACACATTCCTTCTTTGAACACATGACTAAGTCTATTAATAATCAATCTGATGGCGGTTTGATTCGGCGTCTCTCGGCGCACAAACAAACAAGAGTTTTAGATTCTGATTGAATCCAGATAACATGTGGATCTCATCTCTCTGACAAATATCTTCCAATAATGTTTCCCATTCTGTGGCTTTCATTACAATACTGAGCAAGATAGATAAGTGCAGTGGAATAAAAACCCAACATCTGTGAAACATGCACAGCGCACTCTGCAACATACAGTACGTGATGAGAATGAAACGCCTTCAAACAGCTTTTATCCTTCTCATTTCACAGCTGAAACTGAAACTAAATCATCATCTATTTCTGAACACACATATTAAATCAATGTAAACGTTCTGTTAATCGTTCCCTCATTGCACACGATACAGCTGCTCAGTTATTTAAGCGTATGTGTTTGTCTGTCGGCACAAGTGTTCAATTAACTTACTTAGTGGGTCACCTATAAAATGAGTCCAGTTGGTCCGTGCTTGGCCTCTATATGGAGATCACACACAACGTAGGCAGCAGTAAAATCATCATGCGCGCATGTATATGAACATCTTATATTGTGTTTCTGTGCTCATGGCGAGCTTGATGAAAAATTGATGCAGGAGAATTGATTGGGACAACTGTAAAAATAGACATTTTGGGAAACAGGGTTATTTGCTTTCTTGCCAAGAGTTAGATGAGAAGATTGGTCCCAATCTCTAATGTCTGTATGAGTGACTTTTACCACAAACTCTTGTTTTTACAACATTTTTTGTTGAGATTAGGGATGTCATGAGAACCGTTACTTCAATTGCATGTCGGAGACTACCCATTGCTCCGAAAATAAACACTCGCCCTGCAACAAACAGAAGCACATGGCTAATTATTATGCAAAATGACGTCATCAGACATTTCTAATTTTTGTTCTTACTGGCGAAGGCAAGACTCACCATCGTTGGTTGAGTTGGATATGTTTAGGCATGAGGAGTGAGATTAGTTAGGTTTAGGGTCAGAATATCAGGGTAAGCCAACCAGAAGCAGAGTTGGGCGGGTCATGCCTTCACCATGGTAGGAAAAAATAACGCACCCAATGACGGAAAAAAATGTCCCTGATAATGCTACATTGTGAACAACTAATACGTGTTGAAATCGGCAGCAGGAGAGCTAGATAACGTTAGTTGTTAGCAGCTGTTAGGCAGCACAGTCCTGCTTGGCTAAATAATGAAGCTAACAGCTAACGTATGGAGGTTGCATTGTGTTACATTATGATGCATTCAAGCTCTATTAATATTTTTTTTTATTGAGCGAAGGAAAATTATAACGTTATCATGATGTGTTCAAACATAAAATGCTGTAAAATTTAGTTTTTGGCGAGAAACTTGAGGCAGATCATCAGGGATTAATGATGAATTCGCAAAAAAACAGTAATCAAACAGTAATGAAGGAGTGTATTTTGAAGTATATGGGATTTATTGTTTTGTTTTAGTTTTTTACTGTGGTCTCGAATTGGGCATCGTGGAATTTCCCTGGTATTGGTGTCAACTGCTACATTTTTGTTATCCCCTAGTTCAGATATTTAAAAAAAAAAGACATATACTGGTAAGCTTTAGAGGTGCTGTTGGCGGATTTTGTTACCCTGGACAGAACCAGGCTAGCTGTTTCCCCGTTTCCAGTCTGGATGGCTGTAGCTTCATATTTAGCGCTTCTTTCATATTCGTTTTAGAGTCAAAACATGTTTCATGGGGGACAGGGGAAAAGGAAAAATCTTTTTGACACTTCAGCCTCACCTCACCAGTGAAGTTATTGCTCTGCTTTCAATCATGCAAGTTTTTTCAGTGACCCTCTTTGTTTTGTTCTCCACTCATCACTTTTGCCCTTTTGTCTCGGTCTCTGCTGAGCGTACGGGGAAAGTTGCGCTCAACAGTAACAGGACAGAACGTTCCTGATAGTCCTGCCAACTCTGATTTGTGAGCCAGAGTGTCCTTTTCTTTACGGTACGAATGCATGTATGTTTTTTCATTACTAAGGTGCTCTACCTGGGATCTCTGTGTGAATGGTGCACATTCCTAACGTGGCTGAAGCTGCTTTTCTTCAGCCTGTATAAATCAGAGGGTTGGGTTTATTACTTCAGGGCAAGTGTGTTCAGGTGCCAGTGGTCAATCACAGTAACACTGAATGCTTAAGACATTACAGTGATTATTTAAACACTCAGGGAGTCATGATATTGTCATTTGGGCCTTACACACCCATTAATAAGGCCAGATGATATTTTTAAAAATGTTGTAGAGCTATTTCCCAGATCGAGTGGCGTTCCTGGAAACCAGGGTAAAATAATGACTATCCAAAACACTACATTAATATTACAGCTATATTCTTCGTGTTTTTATATGTGAATAAAAATAAATGTGATGTCAATAAAATATAAATCCCCACTAGCTAGAACAACCTAATAAAATAAGTCAACAAGGGAAGTCAGGTCTGCAGGGAATAAGAAATAAGGACCATATTTTGCCCTTGAGGCTGAGCAGGAAACCTGATCTGTGTGTATGAACTTCTAATCCGTCGGTTTGGTAAATGTTCTGGGTTAAATCAAATTGAGTGCCTTTGCTGGGGTCTGGATGAAGGGGGCTTTGCTGGGGGGCCACCGTAGTGTGAGTTTCATGTTGGGAAAGAAACATTTGGAGCGTTTATTTTCTGGGTGTCACCTCAACACAGAAAGCAAAACCCTTTCTCTTCTATCTATTAGCTGTTTTTTTTTGGCTAGATAGCAGATGAACCTTTCAAAGCCAGTTTTTGATAAACCATCTCTTTCTGCCTAACAATCCTAAACACTGATGTTTGCACGGATGAAGCTGTGTTTCAAATCTGTTGTGGGATCAGTGAGAATATAATGGATCTGAGCTGAGAGTCAGAACTGCCGTGATGAAAAATAATTGTGTTGAGAAGTAAAATAGGGAGGCAATGAAACACTGTGGCTGTGGGACGCCAAACCCTCTGGAGAGACGGAAAAGACGGAGTGGAAAGAGAATGAGACGTGACTGGAGGAGTGGGGGAACATTAACTCATACTGTTCACCAACCCTGTCTCCATAAAAATTATATTCCCATACAACTAAACTGCATTCTCTATTATGTTTTGTGGGAAACATATTTTCTCCTGGTTTAGAGTCAAAGTTTTTCAACACGTGGTTATTTTTTTAAATTGAAGCAAAACAAAACAAAAATGCAACAAAACGACTTGGTTATGTTTAGTATAAACATCATGGTTTGGCTTAAAACAAGTATGTTTGTTATTGGGCTGAACATTTAAACAACATTTTTTATCAAAATCACAATATGGCCTACTGCAATTTTCAAATCGCAAGAAGTGCAATATTTGTTAAGGTAAAATGTGTGTCAAAATACCATTTTAAGTTAAATACTGTGGTGCTGCAGAGATGTCCTGGTCTACACATCATATTCTACAGACTTAAGACAAACATCTTTGTTTGGTACAGATCCTCGTAAACATTACACCATAATCATTTTAATAAGAAAATGAGAATAATTATGTAAAAATGATCATTCTCTGTAATATCACAAATCATATCACAATTGCAGTGTCAGTCAAAATAATAGCAATTAGATATTGTTTCAAAATCGTTAAGCCCTAGTTTGTTACGTAACTTAACTTACAGACGTAAATTAAATACGTCAAGGTTGACTTTAGGTTTCATAAGGGATACAAACAGCAGTCTCCTGGGTGGAAGTCCTGTGTTTGTTTGACCCATTCATCCACCCCGATCTCCTCCCTACTTGGACTTCCGCGGACGATAAGCCCAGGCCACATTGCCTGCATGAGCAGCACGTGTGCGTCACGGAACCTCTTGCTTTTAGTTTTAGTTTAGTTAGAGCAGCCACACAGGCCGCGTGAGCAGCATGGCTCAGCTGCGTCTCTTCAAGATTCGAGGTCTCGCTCATTTTTTCCAACGGTGCGGTTCACAGCAAAAAGGGAAAGACAGTCAAAATTATCTTTTGACCGCATATTGACATCATACCAGCAACATTACTACACCTTCAAAGTCTTTATCTGTAGAATATGTCACAAAAGTTACCATTTATTTTTAACTTAACACTTCCTGTTTCCGTTTCAAAATAAAATCCCTCTAGGTTTTTTTTTTCTGTGGACAGAATCCCTTCATTTGTTAACACAAGGTTTTTATTCTGAAATATTTGCAGGACAGTGTTGTAGAAAATGCAGTGACTTGCACGGCTTCAAAAATTAATAGAGTACCGACCTTAAATTGTGGGTAATTATTATTTACAAATGAGCACACACTTCTTAACCTTTTTCTGTCTAAAATAAATATAAATTAAATTTATAATGAATGAAATGGCCATTATAAAAGGCAAACTATGTAGAAAGAAAGGGCTGGTAGCAGCAGCAACGCTGGTGGTGTGGACGCCATGCACACGCGTGAGAGACGCAGCAGTTCAGCAAGGCTGCCGTCACACGCTGCTGACGTTGGAAACGTATTTGTGATGCATCAAAGACAAACCTAATCAGGGAGAGAATATGTTTGAAACGTAATTGACAATGTAGTTTCGCTGTATGGAAACGTATTTTCTAGGAGACCAGGCTGTGTATACTTACTATCTAAAGGGGAGCCCTTATATTGTTCTATCACTTGAAAATAAGACGATATTTTAGTGAAAGATTAGAGTCATTTGACTGTAAACTGAGTATCAGTGGACCATCCAGATAAAGATATACATTTGCGCACATAGAAAAATTCACATCATTTATTTACTGTTATATTTTGTTGTTGTTGCAGTAGACTGTGTGGGGTTAACGTTTTGGTGGCTGCGTCATGCCAACAGTTTCTGCAGCTTCGGGCAGCGTGAGACTGTTTCCTGATCAAAGCTGCTCCACAGTGATCACACTGGAAACAGTCCCATTGCCAGTCTCCCATGAACCACACCAGCCTACAGGGGACAATAATCACACTCATGTGTAAATATTTGAACAAATCAATGAAGAAACTGGCGAAAAAAGGATGAAACCTAAAGCATTTGTATAATCTATCAATGGGACCCCCATCAGAGGGATTTTTTTTATTACCTTACTACATTGTGCAGCCTGGTGTGTTTGTCATTATTTCAAAATGCAACAAAAAAATGCCAGCTTTGTTTTTAAGACAGCGTGGTAATCCAATTTAAATAAAGCACGCTTGGATGGACAGGAAACAATTAGAAGATTAAAGTTTAAATTTAAGTTTAAAGCTTGTAAATGTATAACAGATTACAAAAAAGACAATGTAAGCACTAACAAAGAAGAAGTGCAACGCTCCCACCCACACGCTACGACACAGCTCAGCGCTGTAAACTAAAGCAGATCTTTGTGTCCGTGCTGTATTGTAAATGCTGCCAGCTCTAATCAGCTCCACCGTGCATCCTGCAGATTGGCCCCGCTTAGTCCTGGATGGTACTGTAGCTGTGCCAGCTTTGAACCATGACGTTTCATGTCTTTCCCATGCTTCTCAACTTCTTGGCCCTCAGCAGAACCCTTTTTTTCTAAACTGTATGTGATCCGAGACACCTTTCACCTCTTTACTCTCTGGTATTAGGTCACCGCCCCTCCAAAAGGAAAACTCCTCCAGCCAGCTGACTTTTATCGCACACATTTATACATCCTCAACAAACTCCGGCTTCACACATGACCCTCACGATAACCCATTCAAAACGCATTAATTCTCTTTTCTTTATTGCCTTCTCCTGCTCTCTCTTAACAAAGAGAGAAAGTTCCACTGGAGAAATAAAACAAAGGTTGTAAACCTGCTGAACTTATGTTGAGCAAGTGCTCCTCACTGGGACTATACAAAGGTACATGGAGGCAAAAGTGCAGAGCCATGGACACACTCTGTGCACTCACACTATCCTTTAATAGAGGCAAAATTGCATTAGAGGAATACTTCATTTGGCTACTAAAAAATCATAGTCTGGCATTTTTCTGTTAATTATGAGGGTTTAAAGTCATTATTTTACAGTGTCAAAATGAAATCTGTATAACAAGACTACGGCAACGTGTTAGGGCTTTTGTAGTTGTTTTTAAAAAAAACTACGGGGATATATGTTTGTGAAGGTTCTCAGTCATCCAGGTCATGGTATCCGAGTTAAGGTTAAATCATCAGCAATTTGACTTCTCATCCAAGAAGCTTCTTCAGCTGTCCTGGCATCCCAACCATTCACACTTGACCTCACTGGACAGTCATTCACACCTGGCATCAACTGACTCCAACGACCCATAACTACAGTCGTCACACCTAGGAGCACCATTGTATTGATTGGTTTCTATTATCCTGCTAACGACCCCACAGAGGTTAAATTCCTGGGTTCCCTTACCATTCAGCCAGAACTGAAGAAGCTTCTTGGATGAGAAGTGAAACGTCTTCAAGAACCTAAACCAAGTCCAGTTGCTGCTGATTTAACCCTTATTCGGATACGGGGATATAATACATACAGTAAACGGGATATTCTCCTGCAAAAAAGCAAAACAATTTTGAGATTAAAGTCGTAAATTTCCAAGAAAAAAACTTGGAAATTCTCTGAGATTAAAGTGGCAAATTACGAGAAAAATCTCACAAATTTGCGAGCTTATAAAGTTTCTCTTGTAGACTTTCAACTTTATAATCTTGCAAATTTGTGCATTTTTTTTCTTGTAAATTTGCCACTTTAATCTCAGAGAATATACAATTCATTTTCTCGGAAATTAAGAGGTTTTTTTCTGAATATTACCCCCCTCCCCTGGCTGCGTAATTATTATTTTCTCATCTAAAATTGGCTCCAATACGCCGTCATACAAGACAAGTCGAGCCCCCTGTCCACACAATGTCAACACTCATGGTCCATTATTTCAAAGCTACATTTCAGTCTACCATTTGACATGTTTTTTGACACAATCAACAACCAAATGACCTGCTATAGATATCACATTGACAGCAAGACAAACTTTCTCATGAAATAATTTGGCCGTTTGAGCCGACTTCCTAAAAACTACGACGACAATAATCCGTCACCTCAGGCTCAATTAAACAGTCGGATCCCCGTCAGTCTGCTTCTGTGGGAAAAGGGATGTGAGGCAGCGATCCATGGTGGGTGTATAACTGTGTGTGTGTGTGTGTGTGTGTGTGTGTGTGTGTGCGCGCATTAGAGACAGACAGAGTTGTGACTAAAGTGGGTGACAAACACTCATTTTCCGCCCTGATAGCCAGAGCAGTGGGAACTTCCTGTGGGCAGCTCACTCATAGAGCCGGCCGTCACACAAGACCACGAACCAGCAGAGTAACGACACACAGCAACGACTCTGCATTAACACTTGACTCATAAAGGCTTTCTAGATAAGACATATCAACATGAAAGATTTATCTTCTGATGCACTGACCACTACAAACGTTTTCAGGGAATTTCACATAAACATCTTTTTGACCATAAACTGTAGCCCATTATATTTCAGCTTCATATAGCCCAGTTTCAGGGCAAGCTGTTAATATGTGTTTCATAGAACAGATACGCTTCCATTATATTAAATGTATCACCACAGTTAGGGGGGCCAGAGGAGGTCCAGGCTTAATATTGTGGATAGTCTCACAGATTTCTTTTACAGTTTAAGTCTAATTTTGTCATGTTTAGTGAAGTGTAATCTGCATACAGCTGTTTAAATCACACAATTATCCAGCTGTATATGTGTTTTGAACTTATTAAAAGGTATAGTGTGTAGGATTTGGCGGCATCTAGCGGTGTGGTTGCAGATTGCAACCAACTGAGTACCCCTCCGGTCACTCCTCCATTTCCGGTAATGTGAGCCGCCGAGTGCAAAACCATGGTAACACTGTTCACCTCGCTCAGAGGCCATCCTTACCATAATAACACTACTTTAGGAGCAACGGAGGTCATACTTTGGCTGGCGGTACCACAGTTTTGTACTCTGCGGCAAGTACAAGTATCTTGATGACATCAGCTGGAAGGAACGCCAGGCTGAGGCACACGAAAAAATGAACTCTCTTGACATTATTACCAGTGGGCAACCTCCGGGACTGAAAAGTGAAGACAATGTGGATTTACATTCTTCCTAATGGCCAGAACCAGACTGGCCATTAGACTGGCCATTTTTAAGCAAACCAGACTAATCTGGTTGCAAAAAAAGACAAGATGGCGACGGCCAAATTGTCGAACTCGAGGCTTCAAAACTGTAGTCCACAAACAAATGACTACGTCCACTTCTTATATACAGTCTATGGCTATTATGTATGAAACTGTCAATCAGATTTATTTACCTATCCGTTCTGGATCAGTCTGGCCCACTTTAACCCCAAAAAGCAGAGCTGTAGACTTTTGCTTCAAAGTTTTGACCTGATAAAAATTTGGAACTGTAAAAACAAATATGTAAAAAATGTGTTAGACGTCTGCATTGAAAGGTCTCGGCTATGTTAAAGGGGAATTCCGCCGATTTTACACATCAGGATCAGTTTGCTCGTCATACTCTACGCCGCCTCTGGAAACGGTTGCGTAACGTTTTCTGAGGCTCAGGAGGGAGCGAACATCTGGAGTGATGTCATCAGGGTTATCTGGACTCTCTGGCTGCGTTACATCTAACTGGGGGCTCGAAAAGACATTTACCAGGCAGGGAGGGCCTGGGAAGTGTATTTTTTCAAGCTTGACCCTCGGCACTGATCTTCTGTGCGCACAAATCCCTTCTCCAGTTTATCTCGAATTACTTTATAAACGTCACTATTTTTGTGGACTTTATTTAGCATATTCTTTATGTTCTCTTCGGCCCAGATGTTAACAAACATCAGTCAGTCCTCTTCCACTCATGTTAACCTGTCGTTTACCTGCGTCCATCTCAACAAATGTCCGCGCAGGCAGCCTGCATTTTGGTTCACTTGGAAACGGTCCGAGACGACCTCTCGGGAGCTTGTTTTGGTCCACAACAGAGTACGATTACTGCGTTTACAACCGCCCAAAAGAACTTCACCAGAGTTCGATTAAAACGGACCAAGTGTTGGCTTGTGATAGCGCCCTTAGACTTGCCCCCAAAAGAAATAAAAGCAGAGCAACAACAGTGTGGAAAAGGTCTCTTACTGAGAAATGACACAGTTAACCAGATCCTCCTGAGACTCAGAAAGAAAGAAAGAAATAAGGTTAAAGGGGCCAAAGTTACCAAATCATGTGTAATTCCCAGAGCACTTAACGGTCTGGATTGCTGTGGACGGTGTTTTGTAAGCTTGACTGGAGTGAGAGACTGTGAGAGCGCATGGTGCCATTGCATGATGAGCTGTCGGGATGGCGGGTGGTGGGTGGTGATGCCATTCTGGGTGTAGACGGGCGGGTTGAGAAAGGAGAGTAATCGGACCCTCCTGCGTCAAACTGGGATCAGTGTGTCTAAAGGACTAAAAATAAATTCAATAAAAAAACTGGCTCTGATTTGATCTATTCTGTGAAATGAGCTGCGACACCACACACACACAAAAACACACACACACACACACACACACACACTTGTAAAGCCGTAATCTTAACTGTTCCAGCTCCACGGGGGTGAATCAACGTCAACTGGTGACGATGACCAGCTTCCACGTCATCCCATGTAAGGACTCTCTACTGGCTTCCTGATATTCCCCGTTGTCTATCACGGAGTCGACTTTCCAGCTCCGTGTTTAGGTGACATCACACAGTTACACACATCCATCATGTTGTTGTTGTGAATCCATAGAAACGATGTAGGAACACAGTAAGGTATGGAGAAGCTCTCCTGTATGACAGCAGACTTCACATGAACTGACTTGTGTTAACTCAAAAAGACAGTCAATAGAAATGAAGAAGCATTCATTCAATACACATGTCCGATTAAAATTGTGCCTGAAAACAAAAAAAAAAAAAGAAAGCTATTATTATTATAGCTATTATATTATATAGCTAGCTATTATATATTTCACTCAGCTTTCCACATCTGGTTGCACTGAAAGTGCAGTTCAGATCCACATCAAAGAGCTCACACACCTGTATCAGGTTGTTAAAGAAACAGTTCACACTGGAAGAAGTTGAACTACAGCAAAGCGACCCATTATAGGGAGAAATCTAGTTTAATTAACTAAAGCTACTTTAGAAAAAGTAGTTCAGACTACTTTGTAAAAAACGATCAAATTGACAATGTACATGTGATACAAAAGTATAACAAAATATAATACAAAAAACTCGTCTTTGCAGTAGAGAGAGTGTTTACTCTCGGTTTTGTTGTCGTATGTATGGCCATGCTGATTCTGCCTCAGGCTGAGATTTGGGAAGTTTATCCATGATGATGCTGTCGCTGTGAGCGCTGAGCAATACCCCCCCTTTTGCACATGCAGGCACTACACAAAGGTGAAAGGTCAAGAGTGTGGTGGTGGTGGCTGGCTGACGAATGCAATGAAAGAAAATGGGGACAGTGCTGGTGAAAGGGGGTTCAATGACCGTAGAGAAGCAATGGTAAAATAAAAAATCCTTTCCTTTTATGGCCCAAAATTGTTTGTAGCTTCAACACACCAAAAAAAATAGCAATAAAATAATTTAACTACTTGAATCACTATGCAAATATGAATGCAGTTGAACTACCAGCAAGCTACTGTAGCAAAATGTAGTTAAACTACTACAGTAGTGTTTAACTACATGTAGTTTACTACTCCCCAACACTACACGTGTTAACCAGTGAGCTTTAGAGGTGCTGGTGAGTGGATTACAGCGTGGACACACATCCGACGTCAGGGCTAGCTAGCTGTTGAACAGTGAGAGAGCTGCGGAGTATGTGAGAGGGAAGTGGGAATTCACATCTCATGTTGTGATAGTTTCTCTACTGCCTTTGAGAGAGAGAGAGCACATTTTTCCGTTAATCACATTTGACCGTCCGGTTAAGCACCCAGCCTCGCTCCACAGGCGCATCAGCTGTTCGGCCCGACGCCTTTTGCCAAGGGGCGTTTTTGAAGTGGCTGCGCCTGTAGCAATGCATCTGTCTGATCAGGGCCTTACATGGCCTTTTGATGGATTGATTAATTTCTCATCCTTGAATTGGTTAAAGAACGTTGTTAGTTTTCTCTAACTAAGTAAAGTGACAAATTTAACCCCACACATTTAGGCCTCTTTTGTAACATTTCTGATCTTTGCTGTGAGTATGTTTTTTCTTTCACTCAT
Source organism: Sebastes umbrosus (assembly GCF_015220745.1). Classification (NCBI taxonomy): domain Eukaryota; kingdom Metazoa; phylum Chordata; class Actinopteri; order Perciformes; family Sebastidae; genus Sebastes; species Sebastes umbrosus. Next base: position 24,190,083 of record NC_051273.1, on the reverse strand, counting down.
TATTTATTGAACAATAGTCTTCTCATCTCGCCAGGCCTGCTGCTGAATCACCAGTTGATCCTCTGGTCCCTGATTCTCCCCTCCTCCTCCTCCTCCTCCTCCAGCTCTCTCAGGGGAACTCAGAGTCGTATATATTATACCTGCATCTATATCACAGCGTTGGGAGCCATGTTCCCTTTCAAAAACACTCAGACGCTCTTCTGTCAGACTGAACTCTGGCTCTGGACTCTGGACCGCTGGGACCAAAGTCTGTATTTCTGTGTGTGTGTGTGTGTGTGTGTGTGTGTGTGTGTGTGCGTGCGTGTGCATGTGTGTGTGTGTGTGTGTGTGCATTCATTGTTATTTAGGCCAAAGTTTGCCACGTTCTTTCCATCAGCTAAGGTGCACATCCACACATGCAAACATAAAGTCAGAGAAATATGTGTTGGAGGGGGGATGAGTTTGGAGAGGCTTACTGGGACATGGTAAGTTCATCATTTGTGTTATTAAAAGCGACAGTGCGTGTGTGTTTCTTGATATAAAGTGCTCTCTTACTACACTCACACATTTTCAAACCAGTCCAAAAATGGGAAATGTTTTTTTGTTTTTTGTTATGGAGAGAGTTGCAGGTATTTTCCACTCCAGCTCCAGACAGATCCAGCTCCGTCTCTCTTGGATGTCATGATAAAAGCCCTCTGACCCAGTTAGAAATAACCGCTAGTCTCCGTGTCACTGCAGTCCCTGACTCCGTGCCTACTATCCTGCAGTATGTACACTCTAGCTGCACATTCTTCAGATGCCCGTAATTACTCTGGCAGCCATCGCTGTCTTGCTCAATCTAAAAGCAACGTGGTCGAGGTATTGAATTAGCAGTTTCGTAATCAAACCACCGACTCCTCTCGATGAGAAGACCACCTGCTGCTGGTTAAACTCGGCTGGTCCATTTCTTGCCAAACAGGACCATAACACACTTTATTATTTTATTATATCATTACCGCCATTGGAGGAGCTCATGTTTGGCTCAATCACAGTTTGGAACATGTTGAGGAAGCATAAGAATCTGAAAATTACTGCTATTTTGCTTATAATAACGGAACTTGAACAGATGTGATTTACAAGCTGGTGTCACTTGTACCCTGGCACAACACTCACCCCATATTGCCTATAACATGCTCTCATCCCAACTCGTCACATACGCTTGTCAGACCCTCTGCGTCACTTTTCGGCCACAGTAAACTCATGCTAAATGTTGTGAATTAAACAAAAACATTTGCTTAGGTTTAGGCAACAAAATCACTATAGTTAGGTTTAGGAAAAAACAACATGGTTGGGCTTAAAATGACTACGTTTGTACAGTGAAAATGAAACTGAACGTTGTGAACACGGGACACGAATGAACAGCATATTGTAAAGTGAAAGTGAAACTTCACGGTCTCCTGGATGAAAGCCTTGTGTTGTTGGACTCATCAACTTCCCCTCCCGCCCGACCTGTGTCTCTTTCTCTCAGCACTTTCTCTGAGCGTTAACTGTTGCCGCGGATGGTTTAACATTGTAGTTAATGGAACAATCACTGTGCGCCAAAGGGTGCCTTGTGAGACGGTACTGAACACCATGACAAAGTGTCAGCATTTGACGCCGTGGGAATGAGAACAGGCTGGTATGTTAAAAAGAATAGTTACGTTTTGCCGGGACTTATATGACAAGATTGATACCTCTTTATCTGTCTGTTTCATTAAAAAAATTAGATATACATTGTTCTTTAGTGAGCTTTAGAGGTGCTGGTAGGTGGATTTCTTTTAAACCTTTGCACAGAACTAGGCTAGATGTTGGCTGTATTGTTGCCTACAGACATGAGAGTGGTGGTCTTCTCATTTATCTCTCGGCAAGAAAGTTAATAAGCTTTATTTTTCCCCCCAAAATGTCAAACTATTGCTGTAAGATTTCGTCTTTCCATAAAGGCAACAATGTTCCTGGAGGCCAATAGTGTCGCACTGCAGAGATCCAGGCTTGGGCACCTCCATCGCCAGGACCCACGGTGGAAAATCACGTGTGTCATCGCGCTTCCTTATCAATAAATAACGTTTACATGCCACATGCCAATTATATTGTGCAGTGTATTGTTTTATTGCACTTATCATTAATAAATAAAGTAGCCTACTGAGCGTATATTTAATATATTGTAGCACGTCCATGCCACACAACCTCCACCCCCAATAACACCAAGATAAACAATACCACCTTAATATTTCAATATAACTGTAACTAAAGTTAGGTAACGTAACGTTAAGCAGCAAATAACTTGTAGGCTACTAACCTTATGAGTTTACTAACATAAGCTAGCTATACTAATGTTAGCAAACAAACGTTAATGAAAAATAATGCAAAAAGCTTAATGTAATCATCGTTAACGTTAGTTTGCTAACAACATAGGCATAGCTAGCCAACATAAGCTAATATTAGCAAACTCATAAAGGTTAGTACAAGTTATTTGCTGCTTAACATTGCGTTACAGTTCTAACTAAATACTAGGTTTGTATTTTATGCCTTGGTGTTATTGGTTGATGATGATTATCGTATCCTGATGATCGTCTCTGGCGTACACAACTTCAGACGCCACTTCCTTCTCCAAGCTCGGGACCAGAAAGGGTCCGACGGAGTTGGTGGGCCTGAGCCTGGAGCTCTGCAGCTAGACCCTTTTCTCTAAAGGAGTTGTGTTACTTATGACTGACCAATACTCTCACGATATGGTTGCTTCACTGAGTTGGCCAAGACTTTTGTTTTGTCTTTTTTCCCCACAATGCCCACTTGTTACAAAATTCACAAGAAAACAAAAACCCCTGCTCTGCTATTTCCCAACGCGTCTCTGTGGAGTTAAAATCACATCCAACACTGAATATTTGCCTCGTAGCAGGTTAAAACTGAGGTTATTTTCCCACACGGTCTGAGGATTAAATGAATTCATGGAATCCTCTGTTATTTTCACCAAAATTCTCCTCCTCAATCCCTCTCCTGTTCTCCGAGTTGGAAGCGAACGGTGTTTGGATGTAGTGTCAGTGTAACTAGAGTAAACAACACTGTTGGCTCGGATTTACAATTTCTGGATGTCTGAGGTTCTGAGCCAGGGCCATCCTCTGACCAAAATATACTGGAGCTGTGTTAATTTGCCAAATTCATTGGCTTAATGAATACTCCACATAGCAACCTTAATTAGCCAAATGTGACTGGATCTAAAAGTGACACACTAAAGCCCCATTTGTTTGAGACTAGTATTACAGAGGACCTTGTGATTTAGAAATTACATTATAATATTCACAAAGACCTCTTGCTCCGGTGCCAAGGCGAATGGGTCTCCATGCTGTGTAGTGAGATGAGCCTCCTGAACTTGCACTCAAAATGCTGTTAAAACCTTCATTTATTATTGCCATAGTTCTCGACTGGGAAAGAGGCAGAAAAAAGGTACAGAGAAAACAAAAATACGACCCCAAATCACAGAGATGCTGATTTGCACAGGACTAATATTATCACATGACCTCTGTGTTTGGCCAAATATGATAGGTCATTTGCGGTCGAATTATGACAAATTACGGACATTACATAGTCTGTATATAAAGATGGATGACATGACAGCTCCCCAAAAGTGAAGCCAAAACATCTGGATCGCCCCCTGCTGGCTTGCTGCAGAATAGGTCATAAATCCCGCCTCCTCCATGTTAGTGGATGGGACATGGATCAAACTAAAAAGTCAAAATACAAGTCAATAGATTTTTCCCAAATAATGGTTTCTGGGATTTTAGGTAGTTCTTATCAAGCTGATGTTTGTTCTAGTGTTATTTTTTCTGATAAGTTTGGTTTTAAGTAGTTGTTTGATGCCATAAAAAGGGGGTGCTATCGTAGCAGCTAGGTGGCTCACACTAGCAAGCTGCGGCCGTGCTCGGCTCATGATTGGCTCGAGCGGGACCTCGATGCCGCCCACGGCTCCAGCCCCCCGATCACTACTGTGCAGACTCTGGCTCCAAATGATGTCAAAATCTCAAGATGGCAGCTCTTCTATTCGGGTTATTTTGGCTTCACTTTTGTACTGTGAGAAGAAATGGAGATGCATCGTCCATCTATATATACAGTCTGTTATGTTACAGAGATGGTAATTCACACAGGATTAAAATCACAGACGACCTCCACATTTATTACAAATCACTAGAGGTCCCCAGGTAATACTAGTCCTGTGCAAATTATGGAGGACGGAACCTGCCAAAATAAAAAAAAATAAAAAATAAAAGACTCGATAAATAAATAAATAAATATGCCATTAAAAGTAGCAAAAATATTATTAAAAATAAACAGTCATTAATTAATTGATATATATTTTTAAAATTTGTTTCTTTATTCATTTACCTTTGTATTAATTTACTCTTTACTTAGTTTACTCTTCTGTTTATTTATTTATGTATCTATTTATTTTTGCATTTTTGTATTATATTTATTTATTATAATATCTTATTTATTATTTTATTATATTTATTTTTAATTTATCAATTCATTATAACATACTGTTAATATTATTTTTGATACTTTTAATAGCATATTCATCTATTTATTCATTCATTTATTTTTTATGTTGGCACACATGAACGAAATAACTTGGCGTCCCAAAAGATGAATACCTATCCGGTCATCCACGAGTCATTCCAAACAATTTAGACAAGAATACCAGCTCTGTTTTGAAAATAATGTCCAGTGCCGGAGAGGCGAGAGCGGTGCAAAACCATAACTCATGACCACCCCGGTCACAGAGCCACAGAGGAGCACTTATATATCTCTGCTTAGACATACCTTAGGAAATGTGATTTAGAGTTATTAGTTAATGCGTATCATGGGACGCTCCAAAATGTGCTATGAGTGTGCTGCGAGGTGACTCAAGCTTGGTTATAAGTAGAGAAATCACATGAAGAACGGTGTTAGGGGAAGTCCAGCTCGTCTCTTTTTCTATTCCCCTCCCTCCTTTTTTCCTTTCAGCATCCACAGCTCAGAGTTACAGCCCGGCAAAATATTTTTAAAGGAGTCAGATGGAAGTTTTCATGCACTAAGCAGTCTGCTGTGTGTATATATTACATGTGTGTTACACTACAGCTCCCACCTGTGAGCCAAGGAACACTTTGTTGTCTAAGTTACTGTAATGTGCAGCAGAGCAGAGGGGTGAAGTCATTACAGGCGGCTGGTGGTCATTGTGTGAAGTCAGGCCTTGAGAGGAAATATCACCACCTCGCTCTCTCTGTCATCCATTACAACCTTTGAAGAAATGCCTGTGCGAGCCCCGCGGAGGAAAGTCTCACATCTTTATGACCTCCGAAGATTACAGTCGGAGCTTTGGTTGGTCAGCTGTGTGTGTGTGAGCGAGAAAGAATCGGAGGATAAACACAGGAGGGGAGATAAAGCTTCAGGGTGTAAGGGAAACCACTCACTCAGCAGTCCTCCAAACTTCAATCCCACACTCTCATCCTGACCCTCCTTTATGAGTGATGTCCAGGAAGGAGCGTTACACCAACGTCCACTTGTTATTCTGTATATATTAAACACACATTGACACACTGAGGCAGAGGTTCCCAGGTCTGGCTTAATGGGAAAGATAACAATCATCAGGTCCAGAGTGAGAAAACAGACGGCGAAGAGTTGCATAATGGCACTCAATAACCCGACGACTGAAATGGATCAGGATCAGGACTTATAAAAACAGGTATGATGTGGCACTTGAGAAATATTTCCCCTCTCCTCTCCTCTCTTCGTTCTCCTCAAAAAGCTCCTGTTTGTATCAGAGAGTGATGACTTCATTCCCCACCGCACCACCACAACAATCCACACATTATTGAGCCATTAGCCACTGACCTCTGGCTTTACGGGGCAGCCTGGAGCTCTGATAGGTCTTAGAGGATGAGAGTGGACAGACAGCACAGTGGGAGCTTTGTGAGATGAAACAAAGAGCCGCGTCCAATTAAAAATCTGCCGTCCTTCCCTAAGTGGCTCTGGTAATGTGCCAAATCAGTGCCGTCCCGCTCTAAAGAGACAGCCCGCTTCACTCTGCTAGATATTTATTTCAGAGTTTAGATGCTGAGCTGCCAGATTTGTTTGGTGTCTATAACAGACATGACTCTTCTTTTTGTCTTCTTGCCAACTATGAAAATTAGTCTTTTAATTTGCTGGTTTAGACGTGTTGACACAAAACAAAATGTGTGTGTGCTTCTACATAACTCTAATTAAATCTTTAGTAATCGGTGATGATGTACTCTCCATGTCAGTCACTTCAGGCTGTTCTCATACGCTGTTCATAACTATACGTATGAAAGTAATGCACTGTAATTTGTATATATCCCTCGAAAAATCAATGCGTATTGACATTGCGTTCCATTTACCATGAATGACATCACACCCGAGTTGACCACATTCCAGTACAACAAATCGGAAAACTTCATGGGCTTTGCTCCAGCCAGGTTAGCCGTTGTTAGCTATTGTCAGCAATACCAGTTGATAAGTATATTCTGCATACAAACACCGTAGCAACATGTCCATAGATAGAAGTACTGTCTGTATGAGTGATTTAATGAGACACAAATAAGACATAAGTGCTATAAACAGTATACTGCTAGAGCTTTTTTAACTGTTGATGCGCAGAGCAGCCAGGGTTTGGTGAAGTTAGTCCGACTTTCCGAGTCGGAAATCCAACTTCACTCCTGTTGAAAATTGGGAAACCAGGAACTCAGAAATTCTGACTTCCCAGTTCAAATGGAGCGCAGCATTAATCCACGTAATCCTGAACCAGGAAGTTTAAAGAGCGACAAACTCCGCCCACCAGGGAGACCGCTGTTCGTGTCCCGTGAAAGCAGAAGTAGTCAACGTTGACTTATTTGTCATGTAACTTCCGTACTTAAATAACGCCACTTCCCAAGTTATTTTAACCCAAGCCACGATCGTTTCCTAAACCTAACCAAGTTGATTCATGTGAAGACGGAAGTTTATTTTGAGAAGACTGTACGCATGTAACGAGCAGAAATTGACACGTGTTGCTGGACATTCGTAGGAGAACGCACGAAAAATGAGGAATAACTTTTTGTAAGATCTCATACAAACCGTTGTAAGAGGATTGGTTGGTCACTCAGACTTATTTTAGCTGATTTCAGCTCTCCAGGGAAATAAACCGAACTGACATTTCTTTGAAGATTGAAGAATGTGTCTAGTGGTGAAGGTTTTATGCCCTGTACTTGTTGATATGTGCTTTGTTTTGAGTCTGGCAGGACTACAAACTTCCCTTCCTGACAGTCTCTGACGGCTGAAAGGGCGTTCAGCCTAGAGGTGAAAGGTGATGAGGTCACAACCTGTGCTATGGGAACCATTGCCATGGGAACCGCAGAGGCCCTGCAGGCTGAATCACTTCCTGTTTGATTCTGAAAAGACAAGACAGACTAAGAATTTCTTATTTTCTATTTCGAACTTGCCTCCTGACAGGAGTCGGATCAACCAATCAGCTCGACGCTCAGGTCTGCACCATGTTGTTGACATTTAGGATGTGTGTGCATCAGCTCCTCTGTGGACCCGTAGCAATGTTTATGTGCATCTTCGGAGAACCATAATTCGAGCATAAAGCTGCACGAGGGCCCAAAGCAATGAGTCAAACATGGATTCACTGTGGCACGAAAAGGAGCTCAACCTTCATCCATCACTGTCACAGACGCCCATTTCTTACAATAAATCCATAAATCGCCTGCAAGTTTTAGCTATAAATGAGTTCTGTGGTTTTCCACAGACCAAGACCTTCAGCGTATTGTCTGTGGGGATTTGGGTTAAAGGGATTTTATGCCAAATAGAGGCTCATGAAGTGGCGCTCTGCTGCAGCTCTGTGTTTCTGCAGGGCTCGCAGCTCTCGCTCCGATACTTGAGAAGCAGATTGAGAGTGAAGTTTTCCAGAACTGATGGGACACTCCGCTGCATTCCTGGCGCTACTTATTTTGACTAAAATCGTCCAAAACTAAACTTTTTTCATCTTGGAAACATTGTGTGTGTTCACTAGTTTGTGTATGCGTGCGGTACGCCTCTGTCATCACGTCGGGGAGAGTTGAACGCTTCTCTCCTGCTTTGTCAGTGTTTACTCCCACTGGAGGGAATACAAGTGGAAAACTGTCAAGGTGCTGATTCAGAATAGTTCATGCTGATCGGCAGAGTCATGATTTCTCACTCTTTACTACGATGTTTCACATTATAATCTCACAGGATTGGAGGGTAGTCACAGGACAGTTAATGGAATTACACATTTGGTTTGAATTAGTCAGGATTAGTGGTTGGATGTGCTAAATACCCACAGCGCTAAACGCATTAACATAACCAGCTCTTGTTAAAATAAACTGCACGTATACAACGCTGCAAAAACTTACACTGAAGAGCTGATTTAGCTGCAGCTTTGAGTAACGCTGACGAAGAGCAGAACCCCTACAGTCATCCCATACTAACTGAACATACAGTAAGCAAGCGTTTGAGTCCCCCTGCTTTGATTTGGTTCATATATTCTGTGTTTTTGTGTTGGGAAATTGAGGGGAATATTTGTTTTTATAGCGTGAGTCACTGGGAAAAAAAAAAAGCAAAACCAAACACAAAAAAACCTCAGCGAGGAAGTCTTCGGACGCAAATGAGACATTCCAGCATAGGTTGTTTAATTGCACGCTCTCGTTTCGCTGCACTGCTGTTGCCAGATGTGCTGAGATGTTTGGCAACGACGATGATGGATTTCCCTGAGCGACGGCTGCTGTTGCTGCTCCACGACGATATGTTTAGAAAGCAGAGTCATTGTGAAACTGGGAAAAATTCTTAACATAGTGTTGTCACTAAAGTCACAAAAACACACAGAGACAAATCAAACTATAGTGCCGGTCTGATCATAACATTTCTGCTCTCTCTTGTTGGCGCTTTAACCTCACAGCAAAACATCTTAATTGGCCAAGGATGTGTGCACAAACAAGGACGTTTTGCTCTCAATATACTTCCGCAGAAATAGACATAACAGCTCAGAACAAGGACAACAAAGCTGGACAATAAGGTAAAGAATAGACACGACTATTTTGTACACAAGAATGCACAAAAATAGCTGCAGCCTAGATATATATATATATATAAATATATATAAAAGGTCCTGGTTTGAACTCCATGAGGGCTGAATGGGGCCTCACCCAACATGAACCTCTCTAGTTTCAGTACGATCGGTCACAGATTCCAGAGGAACAGAACAGAAATGATCTCTAAACAGCTGAACTATGTTTCAGATGTGCCTGTATATTGTTCCTATTTGTCAAACGTTTATTACTTTTGGCATTTCATTTCAAGCCGCAGATTATTTATAGGAGACATATAATGAAAAACTCACTTTATTACTGCTTGTTCTCATACATTTGGGTATCTGGAGTTCCTACCAACCCACGAACTGTGAAATAAGACAACCCAGTCAGTTTTTTGTGGGCTGTCTGGATCAGAAAACATGTGATTCAACCACAGTCAGATGTGTCTCCTCTTCTTATGTCACATGCAGGCTCATTAATATATACTTGAGAACTACCTTTGCAAAGGTGAACCAAGAGCCAATCAGAGCAGACTGGGCTTTTTCAGGAGGGGTCTTAATCCTTTAAAAACGGACCTCCCGTGGTCGGAGATCGTCGTTTGCATGATCCTGTTTAAATCAATCTCAAATAATAACCATAATAGCTAAAGCATTCATTCTTTTTGCAGTGGAAAGCTAAGGCTTCTGTCTCCCGCGTCATCACGTTGGACGCTCATGATGACATCATTAAGTTACAATACGTGCAGAACAAATCTACCAAGACTACTACTACAACTATAAAAACACCTTTGCGCTCTATCTGCTCATAAAAACTGAAAAATGTGCATAGTTCAAAGTGTTAAGAAATATTTTGTTCATGTTTCTACATTTAGAAATCTTTTGGATCAATATGTTTTGTGTGTTTATTTAGTAACATTTTATGAAAAAACATGTCCGATATTTATGGCATTTTTAATACGGTTGTCAATTATTATGTTTATTGATTTATATAACCTTTTAGCTTAGGTTGTACAGAATTTAAGATATGAAGAATTTCAAGATACTCCAAGAAAAGACGTCACAATAAGCAAAAATACCAATGTAAGCATTTGGCGGCATTTCTATTGCAGAGTTCAAAGCCTTAAAGAGACAGAGGGTGAATACTCAGGTATACAGGTAATACAGGTATACTCAGACAGACAGGATGAGAAAAATAATGTGTTTTTTGAACATTAAAGCATGTAAACATGTTCTAGTAGAAACCCAAAGTATGAACCTGGAAATGAGCATGATATGTCTCCTTTAAATGTTCAGAGCTCTCATCTCTAAACTGCGTCACAAGCTCAGCATCACACAGAAGCAGCCATGCCAGATGCATTGATGTTAATGCGACATGAGTGGCGTCAACAGTAATGATTCCAAAACAATGTAAAGAACTTATTGATGCCCCGTACGGAGACTAATGGACTGAATTAGTGTTTAAAGGCCCACTATGTATTCATGAGGTTTCAATAAGGATGCAAAGCAAACTGCTTCCTGCACTCATTCAGCCAGACAACGCTCACTCAGCCGGCGTTCCACTCGTGATACTTCCTGCGCTCATTGACAGGTGCACACACACACACACACATGCTTGACCAATACAGCGAGCTCAGCTGTTGCAGACAGGCCTAAAGCAGCAGCATGCCAGTCAACACAGTCTGCAGGCGAGCAGATCCAGGAAGGCATTCTAGTCCTCCGAGTCACTCTTGGATTGCTCTCTTCTTGGGGGGGGGGTTTTCCGCAGCTCAGCCACCAACTAAACCCCGTTCTGACCCGTGTGGAAGCGGGTCATCAATAATCACAAATCCCCCGTCACTGAGGTTGATCTAGAGTACATGCATGCGTAATGAAGAGCGTCAGACACACCCTTTTCCCTCATCTTTTCCCTCCGTGTAATGACTGTAATGGCAACAATGTGTGGCTGAACGAGAGGAGGGGCGTTGTACTCGGGTCAAACCCAGAGGAGCACAACTCCTCAGTGAGTCACCCCGTGAAAAAAAAAAAAAGAAATCAGCCCATGACTGTTTTTCATTGATGCATTATTAAAGTATCTTTGCTCCACATGCCTCAAATGTATCAGCAGATAAGGGGCTGGTATTCAGTTTTAAAACTCGGTGTGATATTGTATCCAGGTGGATTGATTCTGACAGCAGAGACAGTCCAGATCCAGGATAGCCTGGTCAACGCGCGCCAGGCATGCACACCTTCTCCTCTTACAGCCGGGCTCCGGTTCAACCACGCAGGCGATGCTTTGATCCTGGAGCCGCTCCCTATAAATGATAGTGACAACGACTCAGCGCCAAATCCAGCCAGCCCGCGGCATTGGCTGGTACAAGTGGCAACTACAGTGTGGTGTCGCTACGCACCTGTCTCTCTGCTCATTGACTCAAAGAGGGTGATGCCTGCTGCAGCGTGGTCGCCAGCTGAAGGGCCAAACTTGGTCGGGTCTATATTTAAAGGAGGGAGAGACGGAGGATACGCAGAGGAAAACTGAGAGGTTTGGATTTATAGATTCAGACGAACAGTATGCAGGACGGCAGACATATTGGAGTCTTCTCCTTCTATGTCCATATTTGTGTTCATGCAGGTACCTACAGTATATGTTTGGTGCTGGGAGGCCATATGTATGAAATGAAGATATTGTGATGCATATTTTGATTTTGAGGAACATTCACACTAAATTCATTGGGTAAAGTTAACCCAATATTCAAATATACTCGATGTATAGACCCTTTTACAGGCGACGTCGTCATCATGTCACAATGTTAGCTGGAGGCAAAACAACGGAAAAACTGGAGGCAAACACGAATCACCTCAGAGCAGTGGGCTGAAGTTACACATCCAAAACTGTCATCTTGCTGTGTTGTTGCGTGCCAGAATCGATATATCACATACATTTGAGATGACAAACTGTGATTCGATGCTCTAGAGAGCTACAATATCGGCAAAGCGTTTTAGAGATGGAGAGAAAACGTTGCTAATAGATTAGCTTAGCCTTCTGCTAACCGTAATTAGCCGTGATGGCTGCTGCACCTCAGCGGTGAGCTCAATGCTCACGCAGAACTTAGACTAAACTATTAGAGAGATGGAGAGAACATGTGCAACATGTTCTCTCCATCTCTGAAACGCTTTGCCGATATTGTAAGACTCTCTTTCAGTCCATCTTAACACTGACACTCGCGGTCTTGGAGAGTGAGTGACTGTACATATAGAAAAACAAGCCAACAAAACTTGCTGGCCAGCGTTAGTGAACATGTTCAGAGAATTATTCTGCCTACACCTACACTCCGTCCACAGAAATACACCATCATGTTTACTAACAGAAAAGAGGTCTATTGCGGCTAATTCTACGTGGGATGTAGTAAATGATTATATCGCGAACATTGAGTACAAATTGTCATGTCATTTTCTGGAGGGAAGCAGGCAACAGGGAAAGAGCGAAGGAGTGAAGCACCAAAGCGAGTTTATACGTAACAAGATCAGAAACGATGGTGGTTCGAAAAAAGACTGCTGTGTATATGCTCGGCATTATGGTAAGAGTGTGTAAGAACTGACTTCAAAACCACCTCTGAGAGTCACTCAGACAGTATCAGGACATCCTGATGTGGAATTTAAAAATGAAAGCCCTTTAAAATGTCATATAGGCTACGAGCAGTGTTTCCTCTAACTTCAGATTAGTTTACTAGAATGATCACGCTAGTGTGATCACACACATCAAACATATTCATCAAACAGTTACTATTTTAGATATATATATCATATATTGGGGTATAGCCTAAAAACATCAAGATATTATTTCTTAGCCATATCACCCAGCCCTAGGTGAAACCATATGACCCCTAAACTGGGTCCATTTTTAGTCCACTCATTTTTAGTGTGTGATGTATGTAGAGCAAATGTCAGAGATAAACACACTCATTCTGCAGCACCCACAGATCCCCTGTGATTGGCCTGGACACCCTGAAGGCTTGTTATCCATTTCTTTCTGGTAAATGGGAAGAGATACAGTAAACTGATCCAAGGTCTGTGTTAGAGCAACATTCATCCTCAGCAGCGAGCCAGATTACAGTAAATGGCTCACTTCTCTCCTTGAGCTAGTTGTATTTTGGCAGCGAGGAGCTCTTATAAAACAGCATTTTTCCCACTTAAGCACATTTACAAGCACAGTGCCATGTGAAAAGTACAAATACAAGCACCATATGTGAAGGAATCACAAAGTTTTACCACAAAAACATGAAAAGGTGAGAAGTCCATGACCCAGTTTTCCACTATCAGGAGGGAGGGGAGGACAGAGAAGCCAAAGCTCTGAGCCAAGTGAAAGTCATGCCTGAATTCCTCCGGCATGAAGCGGTCCAAGTCTGAATCCAGCACGTGGATCGATTTCATCTCAGGCATCAACACATGTCATCATGTCTGCCATCGGAATCGAGCCCATCCGTTCGCCATCCATTTTAAACATGCATTTATCGTGGTCGGGGTCACCAGTCAAGCTGGAGCCAATCCCAGCATGCATTAGGTGACAGGCTGAGTACATCCAGTCTATCACAGGAAGAACACAGACCAGACCCAGTAAGATCTCCTCCTACACACAAGTTTAGTGAACCGGAGACTCTAAAATTTCAAGTAGGTGTGAAAGTGAGTGTGAATCAAGACCCCCAGAGTCAGGATGCACCGGTTGCAAAATTCTGGGCCGTTACCGAAATAACAATTTAGCCAATAGCCGATATCGATGTTTGTGTTTATTTTGTTTTTGCTGTTATTTATTCCCGTTTTGTGCCAGGGACACAAATACCTCTTCATTCTAAGAAAAAATAACTGAACTGTCATAAAATCATTCAGCATTTCATCTGAATGACGTCTCTGAATGAACACAAATTCAATCATACAAATTTATGAAACAACCTTTAATATAACCTTTCACATAAAAATATTCTTTTCTTTTTTAAATAACTGCTTCAAAAGCCTTTCAGCTGCTTTACAACAGCAGTGTTTCTCACACACAGACTTTACTCGCTCTGCTTGCTCTTACTTATTTTCTCATGGATTAACGGTTGACCAAGTATATTTGGCAAACCATTTTAGCATTTTTCATTTTCATTTTTTTAATCGTCCGAGAGAATGGCGCCTTTCGCGATCGGTTAACGAGTGGACTAGTAGCGGCAGAACACCGCCGGGGAGCAGATGGAGAGCTCCGCTCTGCTGGTGCAGCCTCGGGCCTCGCTACCTCGCTGCCTCTGCTGGACGGACCAACGGCGGAGCTCTGGGACTACGATGCGGTGACCCTAACGTGCTGCTGCACTCTGCTCAACGGGGACTGGATCCCGGTATGGGCGACAGACTGCTGCACGGGCTGCACAGCATGGAGGATGATCCCGCTGTGATGTACTGGGTGCTGCGTCACCCCTCATTGGACTGCAATGTATGTTTTTAATAAATCTTGTGAGCCGTAGTTTTACTGCTTAGTTTGTGGTTGAACATAACGTTCTTGTCGCTGATCTTTCTCAGAGACAGTGTAATACTCCCACATGGGCAACTTTTTCTTTCGCTTTTATTTGTAAACCAACCACACGTGCGCACAGCGCCGCCATCAGAGTCAGCCATCAGCTTCTCCTCTGAGTCAGCAGCTGGTTACTGTTGTCAAGACCGGTCACAAACACAACATTTAGCCGGCACAAAATTGATGTATCACAACAGAAAAGCATGGGCCACTGCCATCAGCTAATGTCATCATCTGATACCGATGTTTGGCTGATAAATTGGTTGATCTCTACCCCAAAGGTTAAATCTGAAAGGTTAAACCAGGGTTGCTTTTCTGAGAACTTTATACCGTGATCTGCAAGTTTGTCAGCGATGCGGCCTTGGTGAGGGAGCGACTGTGATTCCAGTAAGTGTGTTGAAACCACCTGCTGCTGCCAAATAGTCTCCCTCCAGAGACAGCTGTGTGAATGTGCGCGCACGTATTTGACCTTATTCATTCATGTTTGCGTGTGCACTTGCGTGTGTCTTTATGTCCGTGTGCCAGAGCATCCAGCTCACGCATTCCTCTCCGATAGAGTCAGTGCTCAGGAGGAGACCCGGCTGCCTGGACTACTGAGAGTGTCAGGACGGTGAGGGAAACAAGAGAGGAAAAAGAAAGAAAGTGAGCGAGGCTGGCGCAGAGGAGCACTTGGTATTACGCCACACACACAAAGTGATGCACCCCTGCAAAACCTCTGCTGGATCCTGAAGGCAATTTCCTCCTGTGGGTCAGCCAGGAATCACTTTATAACTCAGGGACAGCAGTTGATTGCCTATGACACATGTACAGGTGTAACCCCCCCCACCGAGGACCCCCTGTCCTGAGCCCTGAGGACGTCTCTTGGCAGCTTCTTTCTGATCCCGGTTCTCCAACCAGCGTTGGTCTTCCTCTCGTCCAGGAAGCCTCTGCCTGGGAGGCCTGATTTCACCGGGGCTCAGGGTTGGATAAAGGAGCTGGATCTCTGCTATTGCTCCACACGCGTCGTTCGTAATGAAAGATTCAGCTTGTTTTGCAATATTTTGTACGTCAAAGTCACCGTTCATTGTTTTTATTATTTTCAGCTGACCTAGAAAAATGACATCCATCCTGAGGAAAGCCCAGCTGGTTTAATCCAATCAGCGCTGCAGTGGAAAGTAAACCCAGACTAATACTGAACATACTGATATTGGCAAAAGAAAAACAAAAACATGATGACGATTTATTAGCCAAAAAAAAAAGACACTACAGCAACACTAACAACAAATATTACAGTAAACTTCACTGGAAATTAAATCAGTATCAATAACAACGATAACGTTGTGACTATGATGAGCACCTGGAAACCCTGAAGATTATTTAGTTATCCATTTCTTTCTGGGAAATAGAAAGAGAAACAGTAAACTATCTCTTTCTTCAATGACTCTTTAGCTGCTACAGAGGCAGCCAACTAGAATTTCCCCTCCAAGCCGAAGGCCTTCCAGCTGCCAGCCAGTTCCCAACCAAATTCCAGCAACCCAAACTAAAAAAATCAAAGTACACGTCAAATACATTTTTCCCAAAGACGGTTTCTATCATTCTTCATCATGGGGGACTTTTATTGTGAAGAATATAGGAAATGAAATGTGTTTATCCCCAGTTTTACAGCCGCTCCTTTGACCTCCTGTTGACCTTTATAATGGAGACAAACTTGACAAACCGAGTCAAGCCAAGTCAGCATGTGTATGGAAAAGGGGCTTCTGTCTGCTGTTTGGTGCTGGACAGTAGCGTACAGTAGGTTTATCAGAACTTTGTCAATGAAAACAGCTGCCTGCTCAAAAGTAAGCTATGAGAGTGAACTATATCACCTAGAATGGCACTCGGAGAGCGCAGACCTCTGCCAAGGTGCGTAACTTTAAAAACAGATCACAGATCACAGCTGGCGGTATTGTGAGGCGGTCGGCTTGTTATTAACACGGTGTGTTTCCGTGTAACGTATCGGTGGATGCCTCTCATTCAGTAGCCTTGTCATGTCTGTATAACGTTACACTACGTTGTCTGTCATCCCGTCATCTATCGCTTTTTTCTTTCTCACCGCGGATGGACAGCAGCTCCCGCCGCACCTCGATGTCTCGCCACACATCCACACAGGTATCTCTCTGCTCTCAGAAGGAGGAAGAGGCGGTGTCACGCGTCATCAGTTACACTGTGCATGT